>NC_040884.2:33257508-33557508 GCF_900634795.4 Betta splendens | reverse complement strand
TAAGTTGCATCTTCCAGCAAGTGCACCTGTGACCATCGCCAAAGCAGAAGGCAACTTTGGAGTGACAGCCATCCTCAGGATGACTTTTCTGTCCTTCAGCTGTCCTTGACTGCAAAGTGAATCTGTTTGAACACCTGGGCGAACTTTTCTTCATAAAGAAAAAATGAATCCCAAACGACATTTCGACCAGTTCTGTTGCCATTCTGTGGCTTGCAAATGTAAATGTATGCTTTAATATTATTAGGGGTATGCATGCTAATAAAATTATTTTCTTAAAATAACATTAAGATGTAAGTTATGAAGGACAATAAATAAATTTTAGACTTTTATATCTAGTGCATATCACAGAACAAGGCGCTTACGGCAATTATTACACAGCTGTATCCTGTTTACCAAACATCTCTCTGTCTGTGTTCTGACAGAAACGTGTTTTTTACGCAACATGTCTCTTAATTATCTAAAACAAACAAAGTGTACTATTATTTTTAGCTCATTATTATTAACTATTTAGATCCAGAGGTTATGGTGGGTTCAAATTCAACATTTTACATATTTGCCCTGCGTTTATCTTCTTGATAGCTTCCTCTAGGCCCTGTGGGAGGATTTTCTCCAAGGCTGGCGAAGACAAACCACAAGCGCAGTTGAGAAAATCCTGGTTTTAAATAAGAATCTGTGAAAGATATCCCATGCAGTCATTTTAGCTTGGCCCTGTTGCACAAGCACATCCCCCTCTCACTTTATACTTATTATTCACAATGTAACACAAGCACTTCTCACACTGTTACAAATACATAACAAAATTGTCACAAGTTGTTTTGTTTTATGCTTTTTATTATGTACATATTGATGTACAACAAGGACAAGGAGGCTGGTTGAAGAAGATGATATACTTGAAGTCCACCACCAGATGTCACTGTTCTGTGTGGTTTCAAAGCCCCGCAACTTTGGGACATATTACCGGCACAATCAGATGCACCCTGTGGAAGCTTCATGAGGTTTCAGCTGCCATCCCTAGGACTGCCTCCATTCTCGCTTTTACCGAGACATGGCTAAATGAGAACGACAATAATGCCTGCTTGCAGATAGATGGCTTTGGTCCTCCTTTAAGGTTAGACTGTGAGCCTTAACAACATGGCGATTGTGTTTGCTTCTACATTGATCCTCGCTGGTATAAAACAGTTGTAGTTAGAGAGAAGCTATGCTACTCTGAAACTGAGTTTCTAGTTGTCTCCTTACAGTACGTCCATTCTATCTTCCCAGGGAATTTCCACAATTTTTTTTCTTTTTGGTTTATATCCACCCCAGAGCAAATGGATCTGTAGCCACAGGACACTTAAAAGACATGTTACATGAATACAAACTCATATCTCCAGATGCCCCCAAGTTCATCTTGGATGACTTCAATCATTGCTTAGTTGACAAATTACTGATTTCATCAGTACGTTAACTGTGCCACCCGCTTGGGTAAAAAACTGGACAAATGCCATGGATCTCTCCCTAATGGTCTGTCTTTCTGCCAGCCCCCCCCCGGTTCCTCTGACTACAATAGTATACTGCCAGCTCTGGCTTATTCACCTGTAGTTAGGAAGACAGAGAAAGTCAGTAAGGGCATTAAACAGTGGACACTAGAGAGCATCCACAAGCTCCAGGGGTGCTTCAAATCCACTGACTGGAACATTCTTACAAGTAAGGAAGTGGAAACTGTTTATCTCTTTCTGTGTAGACAGTATCATTCCCATCAAAGGCCCTATTTTATATAATCTAAAAGGAAAAAAATATTATGGGACCTTTAAGGTTTTTTGACTGTAAATTGTTTTTTAAATTTATGTTTAAATGTTGGGCGGCACGGTGGTGCGGTGGGTAGCACTGTCGCCTCACAGCAAGAAGGTTCTGGGTTCGATAACCGGAGGTTAAACCTGGTGCCTTTCTGTGTGGAGTTTGCACGTTCTCCCCGTGATTGCGTGGGTTCTCTCCAGGTTCTCCGGCTTCCTCCCACAGTCCAAAGACGTGCATTAGGTTGATTGGCTTCTCTCCATTGCCCGTAGGTGTGAGTGTGTGAGTGAATGGTTGTCTGTCTATGTGTTGCCCTGCGATGGACTGGCGACCTGTCCAGGGTCTACCCTGCCTCTCGCCCGTAGCCAGCTGGGATAGGCTCCAGCACCCCCGTGACCCCGCACTAGGGAGTAAGCGGTTAAGAAAATGGATGGATGGATGTTTAAATGTTAGTGTGTGTTAGAGTGTCACAGAAATCAGGTGCAAGTGAAAGGACAACTTCATTATTTATGTGCAAAGTTTTTCTTTACTGTTTATCTGGGAAGTGAGACTATAGACACAAGGTATGAGTGTCCTGGTTCCAGCTGTTGGTCAGGGAATTGGACATGATGTCTCTGACCTCAGGGAAGAGCTCCTCAACCATGGCTTCATGGGTAATCCTTTCGCCAAGCTCTCGAGTCACGTGAACCACGACACTGTCCCATTCTCGACCACAATCCCGCTCGGTTCTCCAGCGTTCCAATTCAACCTGTAGAGGAGTGAGCTGAAAGAAGCTGGCCTCTTCATACAGTAAAGAGTATTCCTATAAACACACAAATGCATAATATTGTTTCATTCCAGATTGCAAAATAACATAACGTTTAATTTTAAAAATTAGAGGCAAACAGAAAAAAACTGTCCCATTTTACAAGATGGAGGTGTTTAATCTTTTTGCTTTTAATCCTTCTAGTAGCTAGGATGTTACTAGTGAGGTTGTCTGCAAGAGACAGAACTTTTGTCTTCTAGGTCAAAACATTTGATTATCTATCCAGATAGCTTTATGGGTCTCAGAGAAGTTGGTTAGCTCAGTTCAAGCTAATAACCATGGCCAACTTAGAGAGCCTAAGCAAGCATGTGGGCACCATGCACACCTTGCCAATATAACATAACATAAAACAAATAATCTTTCCCAGCATGGCACTTGTGCAGTTTTTTGATTAGTATTATTATAACATTTTTGAGATTTTACTCAGGATTTATAGTAACACCTTATATTCAGACTGTTGTCTCATTTTATGTGTAATGTTTTTATTTTCTCTTTCCCTTTTCGTTTTTGCTTTCACTGTTCCTACCCACTGTCTGCTGAAAAGTACCAGTTTGAAATTAAGCACAGAATGCCTGTGATCATGAAAGAATAAAGTGTGTGTGTCAGCATCAGCATCAGCTCCAGACTCCTAAAGCCATGCGCAGGAGAACTGTGTGGAGTTATGGAGCGTTCTTTCAACCTGAGCCTCAAGCTGAGGGTGGTACCACGGCTCTGGAAGGCCTCCTGAGTGGTACCAGTGCCCACCGCACGCCATAGACCTCAGCAGCTTCACACCAGTGTGACCATGACATCACACCTGATGAAGACCCTGGAGAAACTGGTCCTGGCTCACCTCCGCTCTGCGGTGGGAGCCTACCTGGACCCGCTACAGTTCGCCTACCAACACGGCATAGGAGTAGATAACGCCGTCATCTTCCTCCTACATCGAGCTCTTTGCCACCTGGAGAAGCCCGGCAGCACTATGAGAAGTTTTTTGATTTCTCTAGTGCTTTCAACACCATCCAGCCAGTGCTCCTGAAACACAAACTGGAGGAGGCTGGTGTGGACCTCCATCTGATGGAGTGGATTATGGCTCACCTCACAAACAGGCCTCAGTTTTTGGAAGCCAGGGACTGTGTGTCTGACACTCTGACTGCAGTGTGGGGGCCCCACAGGGGACTATACTGGCCCCCTTCCTCTTGACCCTCTATACGTCAGACTTCAGACACAACACAAACAGCTGTGTTCTGGAGAAGTTCTCTGACGACTCTGCGATTGTAGGACTGATCACTGATGATGACGATGCAGAGTACACAGGACTTACTCAGAACTTTGTGGACTGGTGCCAGCGGAACCACCTCCTAATCAATGCAAGGAAAACCAAGGAGATGGTGGTGGATTTTTGGAGACAGCAGCCTTCTGTCATCTCACTGATGCGCATCCAGGGGAGGGACATTGAGAGAGTGGACTCCCACAAATACCTGGGTGTGCGTCTGAACAATAAACTGGACTGGACTCATAACACGAATGCACTGTACAGCTGAGGAGACTGTGGTCTCTGTCTGTCTGACTGTCGTCCAACTACATTCACTCACCCACTGCATCAGTGGTTACCTAGTAATCTGCTCTGCTCCAAAGAAAAGCTGACCCAATAAAAAATAATCTCTTGCGCCCTGTCGTACATCAAGTCTAAACATCTGATTATCCATTTGACTGACTAATAATTTATGATATATGTTTGTCTTTTACACCCGGACTCTGACTCTTCCTATCTGACTCCCCACCAGACCCAAGGCTGGTAAAGTGAATGCATCTTGTCTTGGAAGCTTGGTGTTCCTTCCTTTGGATAACAAGACGTGATGATGCAGAAGTGAGAAAGCAAACATTCTCACTCACAGCGAGATAAGGTGACACAAACAATTCCATTGCTCTAGAGAGACATTCCACCAGAGCCAGAGAAAGGGGTAAAAGGCAGAAGCAACTTGAGGATCGTGGGCTCTTTGCATCGCACCTTCGTGGTGTGTGCACTGATCTCCCCAGCTGGTTTTTAGTTTGTTGATGTGCACAATCAACATCCATGTTTTTGATTTGCTTTCCCCATTATTTTTATTTTCTTTATTATTTCAATAAATCGCACAAAAGGACAACTCTCTCATCTGCCTCTTTATGGGAAATTTCAACCACACTAGTCAAAATTCAGGGTTGTTTAAAAGACATCAAATCCTGGATGTCCCAAAACTTCCTTCAACTAAATTCAGATAAAACTGAAATTATTATTGTTTGGCCTAAAAATCTGAGAGAGACACTTTTGAGTCAGATAGCCATCCTGGATGACATAACATTAGCTTCAGATTCTACTGTGAGGAACCTTGGTCTCATCTTTGACCAGGATCTCTCTTTTACATCATACATTAAACAAATCTCCAGAACCACCTACTTCCATCTTAGAAATATAGCTAAAATCAGAAGCATCCTCTCTCAGAGCGATGCAGAGAAACTGATTCATGCATTTGTTACCTCTAGGTTCGACTAACTCTATAACTCCTAACTCATAGGATGTCCTAACCGTTCCTTAAAAAGCCTACAGCTTATTCAAAATGCTGCAGCCAGAGTTCTGACAGGACAAGAGAGATCACATTCCCCCTACATTAGCTTCTCTGCATCGGCTACCTGTAAAATGTAGGATAGAATTTAAAATTCTCCTACTCATCTACAAAGTACTCAATGATAAAGCTCCTTCTTATCTTAAAGACCTCATAGTTCTTATGCTCCCAGCAGAATGCTTCGTTCTCAGAGCGCTGGGCTAGTTGTGGTTCCTAGAGTCTTTAAATGTAGAACGGGAGGCAGAGCTTTCAGCTACCAAGCTCCTCTCCTCTGGAACCAGCTCCCTCTTCAGGTTCGAGAAGCTGACACACTCTCCACCTTTAAGATTAGGCTTAAAACCTTCCTTTTTGATAAAGCTTATAGTTAGAGATGGTACAGGTCACTGGCAATGATTGTTAGTCACAGGAACCATCTCTTAGTTAAGCTGCAATAGACATAGACTGCTGGGGGACTTAATTTATACACTGAGCTCCTCTGTTTCCTGCTACCTCTTCTGTCCAATAATCTCCCATCGTTGTTCTATGTTCAACTAACCTTGTCTCTTTCTCTCCAGTAGTTCTGCTTCTCTCCCTCTCTCTCTCTCTCTCTCTCTCTCTCTCTCTCTCTTTCTCTCTCTCTCTCTGTCTCTTTCTCTCTCCTCCACTCTGTCCTCACATACAGGTATAATTGGACTCAAACTTTGGTGTCTGTGATGGGCAGCTGCGGATCCAACTATCCTGCCTGTATCCAGTCCCTGGTCCAACCATCCTGCCTGTGCTCTGTTGTTGCTTGTTGTTGCTTGTTGTTGTTGCTGTGCTTATCTCTCTCTCTATCCCCTCACCCCAACCGGTCGAGGCATCCAGCCTGGTTCTGCTGGAGGTTTCTTCCTTGTTAGAGAGGGAGTTTTTCCTCTCCACTGTTGCTGTCAAATTAAATGCTTGCTGTATGTGGGATTTGTTGGGTTTAGTTGTGTGATGTATTAAACCTTACTTTGTAAAGTGCCTTGAGATAACTTTGTTGTGATTTGGCGCTATATAAAAAAAATTGAATTCAATTGAATTGAAAACGGTGTTTTCAAAACCAGACACATAAATGGATTTAATGTTGTTTCCCGTTTTCTCCTTTTGGGAAAAAAACGAGTCAACTGTGGCATTGGAGAATTTTGCCAGAATGAGCTTTGCAAAGGAAGGACACTTGGTTTCCAAACCGCGACCTAAACATCCCCTCAAACTCCACATTTGGGGAATGATTTCTAGTTTGGGACCAGGACCGATGATTATTTTCGAGGGTATTATGGATAGACAGGTTTTTGAGGAGTTCATAATCAAACGCACAGTGGGGCCATATATTAAAAAGTATTTTGGAACACGGCATCGTTTTTTCCAGGACAATGACCCCAAACACGTCGCTGCAAGAGCCTGTCTGGAGGCGGAATGAATCAACTGGGTGCGCACACCGGCAGAGTCCCCTAATCTGATCCCCTACTAATTAAACAACATTTTGCTTTTAAAACCAAGAATTTTTTTCTCTACTCCTGACATTAAAAACCTTTCACTTAACTGCTTTTAAACACCATTCTTATGGACGTTCACATAAAATCTGTAAGAGGATTTTATTTAACATAAATAAATACTTTGTATTAAATCTTTCTCTATGGCACGTCAGAACGTCAGGACTTAGCAGATAAGCAATGCATTAATGCAGCAGCTTGTATGTTTTACATGTGTTTATTACGCACGATAAATGTTAACGTTTTTTAACTGAATGAAAAAGAAAATAACTCCTGCTCTGCAGCATAAACCACCTTGACCACTTTTAAGGTGATCAAGTTAAACAGCTAAACCAGTAAGCCATAGTCAATGTGTCCTTTAAACGGAAGCTGCAACATTATACTTTACCGTAATGACATTTACCACAATATCTGCAGAAAAACAAACTTTTATTACACAGGCAACACAGTGGATTTGGAACTCGCTTCACGCCGTAAACACGGCGTCTGATGTTGGTTTAGTCGCTAAAGCAAACTTCACATCTCTTCCCCCTACTCCATATTGGCACAGAGACATTAATATATTGTCTCCACTCGGTCAGCAGGTGTGAAATACTTTATACTTTAATAGCTCCGAGACAAAGAAAAAGCTCCATGGGAGATCGGGCTGCACGATCACTCCACCTAATGTACGTAGGCTGTGAGACGCCAAAACCTTTCACTTTACTTCTTTTAAACGCTCTTCTTATGGTATTTAACACAAGTCTGGCAGACTACCACTGCTAACTTGTAGAGAATATTATATAATAAAAATAAATAAATTGTAATAAACTCTTTGTGGTATCCCAGAACGCCAGGACTCTCCGATCCTCGACTCATTAATGCAGCAAGTTGTTTGTTCTGCATATATGGATTCTGCATGAGTAATAAGGACTGTTTTACACTTATTTACAGTAGCTGAAGACCAAACTCAAGAGGAGATTGGATAATTCGCTCAGCTGCACCTAGTCTGTAGAATGCTCTCCCAGAGCACATGAGAAAGCCACAGACTGTGGACGCTTCGTAAAGCGTATTTATTTACCGGAGCTTTCAAAGGCAAAATCCAGAGTCGCTCAGATTTATTTGCGACATCTGATTCTTCCGCAGGAATAATATGCTAATAAAATCGAACGCTGTACGTGGTAGTGTGCACTCGGTTCCATAATTTAAATGTAAAGAAGTAATCATTTAAAACTCCCGTAAGATGCCTAAGCAGATTGTTTGCTGTAGGCTTAAAAACTACAACAAGTGCTTCCTGGATTCTGTTGTACCTGCCCCAGCAACGACCAGGAGAGGGGGCAGAGCCAGCCTGCTGGAGAGCAACTGCTCGATCCGCCATTGTTTTTCCCCGCGTACACTTACAGCACTAATATTCAATGGTCAGAGGTCCAGTTGTATATTAGAAGACAGCAAGGTTTTCAGCAAAGTCTGATATTCATGGTTAGTTGTAAAAGCCAGAGTACAGCGCCAACAAGTTAAGCCATTTGGAGCAGGACAAGGCTGCCCGTAGGGATCCAGTACCCACAGCAGAGAGCCCAGAGCCGGTGTTCCGTATTAAGTTGCGACTATGTTAACTGGTGACCGACTTCCGAATGCCGCCCCGGTTACTCTTAGTTACGGCAGCTGTTTGTAGCAGGAAGAAGGCATGTTAGCTGTCCTTGCAGATGCCCTGTTTTATATGAGTGGCATATGGTTGTGTTAATGACCAGTGTGCAGTCTGAGTGTATGGTGTGTGGTCGGGGGTGTGGCCGAGAAAGAGGAAGTGACGAGATTGGTGTGCTAACGGGAGAAAAAAGCTGTTGAGCAGTGCTAGGTGTGCAGAGAGAGAAAGAACGGAGCGTGAACAAAGAAGGGGAAGTTTTACTAATGTTGTGGAGAAACCAATATAAAAATAAATAAAGGAAGCCCAGTTCAAGCAAGCTGCTTGAGTAGTCTTGACTGCTGCTGCAGAGCAATACAGTAAAGGAGGTAACCCTGAGACGGACTGCAGCCCCGGCCTGTGGAGCAGATATAAGCATCCCCTGCGACTCTCGACTACGGTCTGGGGGCTGAAGGTAGGAACGGTTACACGTGTCAATGTTTGTTAATGTCTTATCGTCTGTACACGATGGTCCGTTGTTGAAAAGGCTAAAAACGCTTACAGTATAAGCTGCTGACGTCAGAACATTGACTATGACAAAACGTTGACAAAGATTAAAAAGATGACCAAGGAACATCGTTGACAAAAAAAATCTAACATGATAAAAAAGATTAATTTGATAAATGAAACAGGTAGGAAATCTGCTTAGATTTTTAAAAAAGAAAATAGAAAACACACTCTGTATATCAGGAGCTTGAGCTGTCAATGAAACTGTTTCAGTTGATGTTGTCATCAACTATACAGCTATACACACTAATGGCGCAATACACGTTGAGAACGTTAAAGGAAGTTGACGATGATTCCCACAGATGACCATTATTAAAAAAATGATAAAAAATGTTAAGTAATGTTAAACGTTGAAAAGCTGAAAATGTGTAAAGTAATATTAAATAATAATATTAAATATAATAATATTAAACATATAACTTAATTTATGCATGTATTAACATGACACAGGCAGGAATCAAACCCAGGTCTCCCACTTAAGAGTGAAGGATTCATGCCAGAAGCCACAGGATATCAGAGCTGACAGAGAAAAAACCTTTCTCTAGATACAGTAGTGATGTGACGTTCTGTACCGAGACTACGAAGCAGGGTTTGCGCCCTAGGCAAGATCGTGATTAAGCGCCATCTACAACCCCCCTAATTTATGATGTAAAAGAGAGATCCTGGTCAAGGATGACACCAAGGTTCCTTACAGTAGAATCTGAAGCTATTGTTATGCTATCCAGGGTGGCTATCTTACTCAAACTCCCTCTGATTCTTAGGCCGAACGATAAGAATTTCAGTTTTATCTGAATTTAGTGGAAGGAAGTTTTGGGGCATCCAGGATTTGATGTCTTTTAAACAACTTTGAATTTTGACTAGTTGATCTGTTGCAATGGGTTCCAACGACATATATAGCTGAGTATCATCTGCATAACAATAAAAATTAATAGAACGCTTCCTAATAATTAATAATAATTCTTGTGCATGTGGAGAATTTGTTATTAACATGAACAAACTAGAATCTGTTCCACAAATAGGATTTAAACCATCCCAGTGCTTTTCCTTTAATTCAGATTCTATGTTCTAGTCTCTGTAATAGAATGTTATGTATTAAATTCAGCACTAAGATCAAACAGGACAAGGACAAAAACTAGACCATTGTCTGGAGCTAATAGAAGATCATCAGTGACTCTAACCAGAGCTGTTTCTGTGCTATGATGTTTTCTAAATCCTGACTGAAAATCTTCGTACAGGTTATTCCCACTCAGGTGGTCAGATAATTGTTTAGCCACGATTTTTTCCAGAATCTTAAAGATCATTAGTGACTCTAACCAGAGCTAAAAAAGATAAATAAATCTAAAGTATAGCTGAACAGTTTTATCCAAGAAAAGAACAACGATGAAAAACTTTAAGCACAAAGCTTAAAGGTGATTATGCATATTTAATACAGACTTGAAGAAAATATGAGATTAATAACACTATTAAACTCTCACATAACAATGTTAAAATGCAACTACCACAAGTTGCCACCTACAAAGGTGGGCTTGCAAAGACAACAAAGCTGCATTGTCAATTACTGAAAGCATCACTTTAACCCTAACCCTCTCACACAAATTTCTGTTAGAGTGCCTCAATTACTCACAATTCACTACCCATAATGCATTGCACTCTAAATGTGATGCTGAATGCTGTCATATTGAGTTTGCTCCTCAAGAAAAGCTTAAAGATTTTGAAGAAAAGCTAAAAGTGGAGAATACAAATAAAGTATACAGTAGCTGAATTGTTTTATCTAAGAAAAGAATAAAAAAAAATTTAAAAAGTGATTATGCATATTTTTGTCACATGCATCAGAAAATGTAACATTGGTAAGATCAAACACCTCCATATTCTTATTCCATATTCACACCATATTCAAGGTTGCATTACCCATAAGACATTTTTTCTCCATTCATTTCAACGAGGCAAAAAAAGTTGGAAAAAGCTTAATAACTTAATATGAAAGATATGGATAAGAAAAGTCTTCTCCTCAAAACTCTTCTGTTTCTGTAGCTTAAAGTATGCAGGACTAGTAAGGCGCAGAAAAACGGACAGAAGAAAAATAATAAAGAAAGTCGTCCTCCTTAAAAAGCTAAATATTTTGATAGTTGAATAATTTCTGGAGCTGAAAGAATGTGGGACTAGTTATATGCATAAAAACGTACAAACATAAGAACGACTATAATAATAATAAAGAAAATGGCCGTCGAGAAAAATTAAACAATGCTTCCAGCATTCACTGTGATTAAGAAAAAAGAAGGATTTCATTAGTGTGCTAGCTATTGCCAGCTCACCCACTAATAATAAACAAATTGGAAGATATCAATAGTGTGAGAGCTGTTGCCTGACAAAACGTTGACAACGGTTAATACAATGACAGCGGTTAAAACGATGACAATGATTAAAATGACGACAAAAGGCTAAAAAGATTACCAAAACAAAAAGTGGACAAAGATTAAAGGGTTAACAACATTATAATTTGACAAAGATAAAAAAATTGACAAAGAGACATCACTGACAGTCACAAAAAGCTGACTAAGCTTTTATTTTAAAAGGATTTACAGATGGAGCGGCAAATTTTTGCTGCCTCGCTCCTGCTGGATTTCACACTGATGTCGTCATGACATTACCATGACTTAGGAACCATTCCACCAAGCCCCCCTACACCAGTCATGACCTCCCACTGTGATGTACTTACTGTAATCCGTACTCGCTTTGATGACGCCCCATAAATCTTGAAATGACCTGCAATTGCACATTCATGCACCAGGTGGAGCAGTGATGTGTAATCCACACACACACACACACACACACACACACACACACACACACACACACACACACACACACACACACACACACACACACATATATAATGAGTAAACAAACCTTAAAAAACCTACTTTTAAATGTAAAGTAGTTTATAACTGAACTTAAAGTTATTTATGTCTAAGTAAGTAGAATATTACATCACTTTTAAATACAATGCCCTTTAGTCAAACATTCAGTCAAGATCCACACGGATATTTTATTTGTTCTAATTATACTATATATAACTGTATTGTAATAATTAGCACTAAATTTACTGGCATTATTTTTCAACCAGCCAGGAATAAATGACAGCAGAAAAGACCAAAAGCTTCCAGTCTGAGGGAAGTTCCATATTATCCTCCAGTTTGGCTTCACTTAACACTTGCAAAGAACTGGCTCGTTACGTGAACAAAAGACACAAAAGTGAGTAGGTGTGATGAATCCTCCTCCAAGAAGGATACAAATTGTAGAAGCTTGTTTCTGCTCCAGACTGAAAGAGTTGACATGACTCAACTTTCAGACAACTTTACCTGAGCCATGAAAACCAAATATATTTGTAAACTGCTTAACAAGAAAACATGGAACCATAACTTTAAAGGTTCCGCTCAAATCAAGGCTTTGTTAACATAATGCTGTATGAGGCAATTTAGTATCTGTCCATACAGTAGGTCACCTTCAAAGGACCAACAGCCTAGTGGTTAAGGCACAGAAGCTCCCAGCTAGAGACTCCTGGGGTGTGTTCCAGAAAGCGGGTTATGTGACATACCCAGGTAAGTTTGAGGGTAAGTTAGTGATTAACCTCAGCTTTCAGTTCCAAAAACTGAGGTAACTTTCAAGGTATGTATGTAATCATAGAAACTTACTCTCTGAAGAAGGGTAAGTTTGTTTCGGAGGTTACTGAGCAGGACGTGCCCGTTTGATGACGAGCCCGTGGACGTGGAGGCACAGCTTATTATAGTTTTTTCCATCGTGAGAGGGTCATAAAGCCACGTATCAATGTTTTTTTCATATGATTTTAATATGAGAATTATTTGAAGGAGGGAGCGTTATTGTTTTTCTAAAGAATAGTTAATGTATTTAACGAACCATTTGAAACATTTCATCTCAAACTTAACAAACGCGGGTCTGAATCTTTTGGTTTAAAGACCATTAAACTCATTACTGTTTACATTAACTAGTGTTATGGGAAAAATTGTTTCTTCCTTATTTCTATGCAGTTATTATATGATTTATGACTTATGTTCTGCAATTAATATCTTATGTTTTGTCTTACTGTATGCATTTGACATTTCACCTAGATTGTTCAATGGTTGTCTCTGCCTGATAGACTCTCAACTCTAGCTCCCAAACCCAAGGTCAGGCAGTTGTGTCTCTGTCTGTTGAGACTTGGTGCTCCTTTCTCACAGATAGTTGGCCGTCAGCGATGCAGGTGTGAGAATGTAAATATCTTCACACACACTGCGACAGGGAGGAGATGGTGCATGTAATTTGATTGGGTTAGAAAGACATTCCACCCTAGTCGGACAGAGAAGCTAAAAGGCAGAAACAACTTGAGGATCATGGGCTCTTTGCATCACACCTTCGGGGTGTGTGCACTGATCTCCCCAGCTGGTTTTTGGTTTGTTGATGTGCACGATCAACATCCATGCTTTTTATTTGCTTTCCCCATTATTTTTGTTTTCTTTATTATTTTAATAAATCGCACAAAAGGACAACTCTCTCATCTGCTTCTTTATGGAAAATTTCCACCACACTAGGTAATATTTGATGCAACCCATCTCATCACTAATGTTGAAGCCAAATGATCAGGGTCAGTGCATGCTTCCAGAATCTTCAGGGAATCATCACTATGTCACATGTTTCAACAGGGTATGTTGTAATTTACACAAGTTCATGTTTTTACTGTATAGTTTTATTGTTTAAAACACATTTAAATCATTACAGGACACTACAATAGCTACTTGCTGGGGGACAGATGGTTCCCTTGTCTGCCCTATTTGATGACACCCCACCCTGAACCTGGACCACAGACACAGTTAAACCGGGCCCACAGCAGAACGCGGCCAAGGTGGAGATGACCACAGGCATCCTGAAGGCGAGGTTTCAGTGTTTACGTGGGTCAGTCCAGAGAGGGCATGTGACAATATAGTGGCGTGTGTGGTCCTTCACAACATTGCCACAATACGAGGAGAGCCACCCTTCTTGTCCTGCTGAAGATGACCAAGAGGATCCAGTAATGAACCAAGTAGACCACAGATGTGGAAGACTCTTAAGACATAAGATTTGTCAGAATCAATCTTATTAAGGTTTCTGCACCAAAACACTCATAATTTCTTCATGTCCTGAAAAATAAAATGGAATATTATTTACATTGCTTCACACAATGTCCCAGACTGTGTGCTTTCTGGAGGGTCCAATAATACAATCCGTCCATCAGTGACTGCAAGACAATGCAACCCATAAGATCAATGTGAAATAAAGTCAGAGTACTACAACATTGTAGAAGCCTATGAAAGATATAGATCCTGTAATTGTGTAATCAAATCTTACCTTTTTGTAGGATTTTGTGTTTCATTTTGACTTGGGACAGAGTTCCTCTTGCTCCAGAAGGATTACACCTTATTAAACAAGAATATTACTATTATCTAATATTATTAGAATCTCATGGAATTAATAGTATAAATTTCCCTTTACAATAAAAGAGAAAAGGGGAACATAACGGTAATTAAATAAACTCAGTTTACTTTATTTTTCTTTTTTTTCCTTCGATGATGCAGCTGTGTTGCTTTTTCTATTAATGATCGGCTTAAATTCTTCATTCTCTGCATTAAAACCTCCAACTCTGCCGTTGAAATACGCTGCCATTATAGTGTCACTTCGGATTTCCATGGTGACTCGTGAATTTGGTGATCCATTGACAATGTCTTTATATATATACGCCGTGCATGTGCGTTAACGCTGAGTTACCGACAGGAGATTAACCTAACTCTTATCAGGTGTTTTGGAACCGACATACATAAGTTCTGGGTTAATCAACCCAGAGTTCAGGGTTTAGCAGAAGGTCAATCAACCCTGCTTTCTGGAACACACCCCTGGTTTGATGATTGCCTCTGGTGTCTTTTGTTTACCACACAAATTTAAGTGACACAAAATTCAGAGATCTGCACACCCCATTTTCTGTTGACGAGGTGAGAAGAATTAGACAAGGCAAAGCGCATCAGTGACTCAAGAATGGACAGACATTGGGCCTGGTTGTACAGCAGGAAATCAGCATCATCATCCACCATATACAGTAATAAAAGGACATATGAATACATGTATGTGTTACCAGAGTTATGCCAGCTGATATTCTTTCAGTTCTGTGTCATTTTAGCCACCTTTTACTGCCAAATGTCACCACAATCGGCTGATTGTGATGGCTCAATACATTTTAAGTTAACTCACAGACTTTTCTTAAAGTCTAAACATTACCAAAAGTGCAGGAACCTTCAGACTGAGTAAAGTTACAGTACACATTATCCTCCATTTACAATAGGCTTCACGTCACACCGGTAAAGAACTGGCTCATCAGTTGAACAAAGGACTGTGGTGTGAAGACCATGTCCCCCATGAAGGACATATAATCTAGAAGCTCCTTGAAAAACATTTCTGCTCTAAAAGAATGTGGGACAATGACCTATCAGACAACCTGGTTTAGAAAATGGTCAAATGAACTGGATGTTTGCAAAATCTGTAAATAACACTTAACAAGAAAACATTAAGTTTATGGCTTCAGAATATGAAAGTTTATTATATTAAACCACCAACTTACAAAAACAGTTTGTTTTAAAAATACACCTTCTCACAGTCCTTTGTTTAACTGATGAGACAGTTTTTTACAGGTGTGAAGTGAAGGCTTTTGTAAATAGAGGATAATGCCTAACTTTACTAATGGTAAAGGTTCCTGCACTTTTTACATGGTAAAGGTTCCTGCACTTTGGTAATGTTTCTACTTTAGGAAAAGTCTGAGTTAACTTAAATTATTGAGCCGCCACAATCAGTCGATTGTGGTAACATTTGGCAGTAAAGGTGATTGAAATGACTCAGAACTGAATGAATATCAGCTGGCATAACGCATAACACATATATGTATTCAGATGTCCTTTTATTACTAGATATGGTGGATGATGATGCTGATTTCCTGCTGTACAACCAGGCCCAGTGTCTGTCCATTCTTGAGGCACTGATGCCTAGGTGCACAGATCTCTGTATTTTGTGTCACTTGAATTTTTGTTGTAAATAAAAGACACTAGAGGCAAGTTTACACCAGGAGTCTTTAGCTGGGAGCTTCTGTGTCTTAACCACTAGGCTGTTGGTTCTCTGAGAGAGAGAGATACTGTATGGACAGACACTAAATTCCTTCATACAGCATCATGTTAACAGAGCCTTGATTTGAGTGGAACCTTTAAAGTTATGGATCCATGAAGAATTTTCTTTTTAAGCAGTTTACAAATATATCTGGTTTTCATGGCTCAGGTGAAGTTGTGTGGAAGTTGAGTCATGTCAACCTTTTCAATCTGGTTTCCTTCTTGGGGGAGGGTTCATCACACCTACTCACTTTTGTGTCTTTTGTTCACGTAACGGGCCAGTTCTTTGCAAGTGTGAAGTGAAGCCAAACTGGAGGATAATATCGAACTTCCCTCAGACTGAGGGATTTCATTTCATTTATTCCTGGCTGGTTAAAAAAAGGCCAGTACTTTTAATACTAATTTAATACTAATTTTAATACTAATCATTACAATACAGTAATACATAGTATAATTAGAACAAATAAAATATCCATATGGACCTTGACTGAATGTTTGACTAAAAGGCATTGTATTCAAAACTGCTCAAACTTTCTTTTTTTTTTTTTTTTTTTTTTTTTTTTTTTTTCGTCTTTTTTTTGTTCTGTCCAGCAGTTAAGCAAGCAGCATATATTACGCTGAATGCCATATTGTGATGGACAGCTTTGCTTTAACAAGAAGAGTATATATAGAATATATATACTCTTCCTGATTTATGGTTTATTTAATGGTTTATTTAGCTAATCCAAAATGTGTGTGATGTTGCTGTGTTGGTGGACAGGTTAGGTTTCTGCTTTAGGGTGTGTATGCGGGAGGGTGGGGTGGGGGGGTAAGGGGTGCAACCAGCTGCTGAAACCAAGCAAATCTGTTAAGTAAACAATCGGAGCAAAAAAAAATAAATAAATAAATAAATAGAATAAATAAATAAGAAGCATGGATGTACCTTAGGCTAACACATTCATAACTAAACAATTTTTGTGCTGTGGTTTACCTTGGAGATTAATACCAATACCAATAATAGTGCTAAGGTATGTGCACATACTAATACAAACATATACATACAATATACATACATATGTGCATTATTATACATATCCCATACTACTTAATAAAGGTCATGATATACAACACCACAAATTCCATATTCACACATTATTCATATTGGTAGTGATAAGTATCAATAATACTTACAGTTGGATTTGGAAAGTGTCCCACTACAAGGTTAGTAAGGCTGTAGCTTAACATTATTCACCCAAAGGGTGAGGCAGACGTTGGTGCATGAACAATGCCACTTGTGGAAGCCAGGGTGATGTGAGGGGCTCCGCCACTACGCCCATCCAGCAAGCAGAGGAATGAATCCTAGCAGCCAGGGAGCACACACACCTTCAGTTCCAGGAGGGCAGGTGTTGCGACCCAAGCCGCCCACACAGAGCCCCCCAGGCAGAGCTGCAGCAGCCACAGAGACAGCACCCGAGGCCAGAGTGGGCCACCGGGGGTCAACGCTGTCCGCCCCATGAGAACCAGGGGCAAACACTCCCCCCGGCGGGAGGGTCGGCCTGAAAGAGTAGAGCCCGAGGACCCACGGTCCGTAGGGAGCCCGCCAGAAGATGCCCCCGCGCCCAGAGTGGGGCCCGCCCCCAGTCCACCACCCCCGCATGGGCGGAGCGGGGCCTACCCCATCGGCCCGACCTCATCCCCTGGCGCTACAGCGGCCTGCAGCACAAGGCCAGCAATTGGTGGGGTCAGCAGAAAAGAGACCACCCAGGCAGACGATCACCGTACCCCGGGCGAAAAACCGGACCCCCCACACTTCAACCGCACCACACGCATACCAACTCACACAAACACAGACGCATACACCCACCCACATGTGCAACACACATTATCACATCAACACACACACACACCATAGACTCTCTCACAACAAACTAGTCAATCATACGTGAACCAATGCACTCTCAGATACATTCTCCCACCCACACCATTCGCTTGATCACATTCGTGGGGAGGGTAGGTCTCCGGCCTGCCGTCCATGTGACCCCAGGCAGGGACCGCAGCTCCTCCCGAGCCCCGACCAACCCCCCCAACCCGGGGGAGGCAGAGGGCAGTAGAAAAAGACACCCCAGAACCCTGCAACCCAGCTTGGACGTGAGTGTGTGGAACTAAAGTGCACTGAAGGTGGGTGACACCTCCAGGAGCACAACCGCTGGCTGACGGTGTGTCCCCCGGACAGTGCCCCCCCTCGCCCTAAATGTCTTTTTGCAGTTAAAACTGGGTGGTGATCTCTCCATCAGGGCCAGTGGCCGAGGCCACAACTGGCCTCAGCCCCAGGCCCCAGTGAAAGAGCCCACCCCCGGCCCTAAATGTATGTGTATGTAGCTAAGTATGAGGAACTTTGGGAGATACCCAATTCTCCGGCGGGTCCAGCAGACAGAGCCATCAATGGGAAGTCTACTGGCCCCCCCGGAAGGAGCCCCCAGATTCCTGGACAAGTGTGTATGACTAATGCAATTAAAACTGCAGAGCATCCCACTTGGAAGGGACGGAACCACTTCCCAGTAGCCCTGGTCCCTCCATCAGCAGGACGCCCCTTGCAGACCTAAGTGGATGAATGCGGAGAAATGTAGTTGGGAAGCAGAGCTCCAGGGTCCGCAGAGCCAGGTTCCCGACTGGCTCTGCTACCTATCCCACCACCCCCCACAACCCCCAGCCAGGAAGGGACAGCCGAGACCCAGGGACCGCAGTACTACTGCCCAGGCGCCACACGCAGCACAGCCAGAGCCATCCTCACCCTTCTTTCACACTTACCCATTCTCTCGCTCAAGTATGCCCATGCTCGCCCCGTGTAGTGTGACACTCAAACCCACACACATACTCTGCGGTTGTGCATTGAGGGCCAGCCTCCGCCCAGGGCCCAATGAAGGTTCTAGCCTGAGTAGTCCGCCAACCCCCCCCTGCAACAGGCCCCGAGCAGTTACCAGAGGGCGTCGGACCGCTAGGGCAGGCAGCGCCCCCACCCGAGCAGGGGCAGCGCCCCAGGGGAGAGACACCCCTCTGGGCACAGGCAGGCACCCCCAGAGGGAGTCCCCCGGACGCAGGTTACCCAGGTCTCCACCCCCAGGTCCGCCCCCGCACACCGGCAGGGAGGCCCGCCTCCGGCTCCCCGGAGACAGGCACACGCCAACCCTCAAAATGGTCCCACCCCGGCACAGGGCCGCCGGTCCCAGCAGCCACCACACCCCCGCCGCAGGGGACCCCTGCGGCCAGCCCTGAGTCCACCAACCCGTTGTCCCGGTTCCTTAGGCAGGCAGGCACCACCAACCACTAGTCACCCCCCACCACTGTGCCAGACATGACGCAGCACCCGAGCCCCACGCATCCTTACCTGGAAATGGTATCAATCAGAGTATAGTTTTGGTCATTGATTTGATGAAGCAGACAATGTGTCTAAGGTGGTATAATCTAACAAGCTGTTCAGGTATTGAGTAATGCTTAATTTTTTTTTAGTTTTCCAGTTCATGAGGATGATTTTCTTTGCGACACAGAGGGCAGAAAGAAGTGTGTGTGATGAGTTTGTCTCTAGATCAAGCCCACTTAGATCTCCTAGAAGACAAAGTGCAGGGGCTGCTGGGATTGGACAGCTTAACTGGGTTGACAGGTGTTCACATACTCTTTGCCAAAATTGCTGCACAGGTGAGCATGACCAGAATGCATGTAGGAATCGATCTGCTGTGTTATCTGTACAGTGAGGGCAAATATTTGAGTTTGTGAGACCCATTTGGAACATCCTTTGTCCTGTATAGTGAGTTCTATGAAGAATTTTGTATTGTATTAGTTGTAAATTTGTATTTTTTGTCATTCTGAATAAATTAGAACATATGTTATTCCAGAATGTGTAATTAGTGGTGATATTGAGATCAGCTTCCCATTTAGAGATCGGAAGGCTCACTGTCTGGTCTACATTGGAAATTAAGATATAGATTTTGGATACTGTCCTTTTCCCTGATATATCAATAAATCGCTCTATTACTGGTGGTGGTTGCATGTGGATGGCAGTATTCTTACTCTTTGCATTAAGTATTGACTTTAGTTGTTGGTATTCTAAGAAATTGGCACTAGTGATTTCATAGTGAGACACTAGTTCTTCAAAAGAGGTAAACTTGTCTCTTGTGAAAACATGTTTCAGATGTGTTATCCCTTTGATATGCCAAGTTGGAAAGTGTATTGCCTTTTTGTTTTGTATGATGTCTGGATTGTTCCAGAGAGGTGTGTTTTGGCAAAGAGTAAGCGAAGTCCCATTAATTTTAAGAAACTCCCACCAGGCTTGCAGAGATGCTTTTATGCTAATGTTCTGGTAACAACTATGATGTTTGATTTTGGTGCTGATAAAGGGCAGATCTGCAACTTTAATATTTCCACAAAATGTTTGTTTAATGTCTATCCAGGAGGAGTCTGCTGGCATGGGTTTTATCCATTTGTGGACATGGTTCAGTCTATTGGCAAGAAAATAGTGGTGGAAGTTAGGTAGTTCTAGGCCGCCGCAGCGTCTGGATTTTTGAAGAGTTTTTAAACTAATTCGTGGTGGCTTGGTTTTCCACAAAAACTGTGAGATGTAGGAGTCTAATGTCTTAAACCACGCCTGGGCTGGCTGAGTTGGAATCATTGAAAATATGTAATTAATTTTTGGCAGGATCATCATTTTTATGGTGGCAATTCTTCCCATAAGTGAAATGGGTAAGGACTGCCATCTTTTGAGGTTGGCTTCTATTTGTTTTAATAATGGATTGTAGTTTAGATCAATAAGCTCTGATAGCCTAGACGACAATTCAATGCCCAAGTATTTAATGTTTCCTGAATGGAGTGTGGTAGAGGAGATGTTAGTCACCTTAAGGTTAAGTGGTAGCACTATAGATTTGGTCCAGTTAATAGAGTACTCTGAAAGTCCTGAGAATTCATCTATGAGGCTGATAGTTGTAGGAAGAGACGTCTGTGGCTCAAGGAGAAACAGTAACACATCGTCAGCATATAAACTTATTTTATGATTTACTGATTTGGTCGATATTCCAGTAATTCCTTCATGCTGTCTTATTGCTGCGGCTAGAGGTTCAATAAATATTGCAAATAGTGATGGGGACAGTGGGCAGCCCTGTCTTGTCCCTCTATGCAGATTAAACCTTGGTGAGATCTGGTTGTTTGTTCTGACTGCAGCGTTTGCTGAGTTGTATAATATTTGGATCCAGTCTATGAATGTTTCCCCAATGCCGAATTTGTGCAGAGTGGCTAAAAGAAACTTCCAGTTTACTCTATCGAAAGCTTTTTCTGCATCTAAGGAGACGATGGCTGTCTCTAGTTTATGGATGGTGACATAATCAATTAAATTAATTAGTCTGTTCATATTGTTTGTTGACTGTCTACCTTTAATGAAGCCTGTTTGATCAGAGTGAATTATATATGGAGTGATTTTTTCTAATCTTCTAGCAAGTGCTTTACACACTATTTTTAGATCTACATTTATTAGTGAAATTGGTCTATAACTCGATGGAGTGTAGGGTCTTTCCCTGGTTTTTGGAGCAGGCTTATGAAGGCAGAATTCATATTTGTGGGTAATGAATGTTGTTGTTTAATTTCAGCTAACATTTTGTAAAAGCTGGGTGCCAGCATGGACCAGAACTCTTTATAAAATTCAGTTGGGAATCCATCTGGTCCTGGAGCTTTTTTATTGGGCATCTCCTGCAGAGCTTCATGTAGTTCTGCCAAAGATAACAATGAGTCTAGAGTTGTAGATTGTTCTTCATTTAGCTTTGGCAGTTCTAGTTTATTCAGAAACGCCTCTATGGCTGAGGTGGGTGGATCTATTTGGGACGTATATAACTCTTGGTAAAAGTTTTTAAAGGTATCATTTATTTCATGGGGATCACGAGTAACGTTGCCTTCCTTATTAGTTATTGAATGGATGATTTGTTTCTCTTTATTATTTTTTAATTGGTTAGCTAGAAATTTACCACATTTATTAGCATGGTCAAAGTTCTCCCAGCGTAATTGGTCTATCTGAAACTGAGTTTTGCAATCAATTATATTATTTAATTTCAGCTTTAGATTCTTTAGGTCTTCTAGGACATCATTGGTTGGAAAGGCTGCATATTTAATCTCTAGAGATTTTATTTTTTGCTCTAATTCTAATTCAAGTAACATGTCCTTTTTTTTTCTTGTGTGATGAATATGAAATAATTCTACCGCGCATAACTGCCTTCCCAGTCTCCCAAAGAACACAGGGTGAGATTTCCGGTGTATCGTTGATTTCTATAAAGGTTTTCCATTCTCTCCTGACATAACTGATGAAGTCTTGATCATTGAGTAATGATGTATTAAACCTCCAATTCCTGGTTGATGGTGTGGCTGTCTTAATCAACGAAAATCGACATTGGTGCATGATCACTGATTGTGATAGAGTGAATATTGGTGTCAGAGACATCTTGTAAGACTGAGTTATTTACTAAAATATAATCTATACGGGAGTGAGAGTGGTGAACTGGCGAGAAAAAGGTATATTCCCTGCATGTAGGATGAAGAGAACGCCATGTGTCACAGAGACCAAAGTCATCCATGTACTGTTTTAAGGTCTGTACTGATTGCCAGTTCCTGTTGCTCACAGCTTTGCTTAGCCTGTCCAACTCTGGGTTAAATACTAAATTAAAGTCCCCTCCTACTATAAGTTTGGAACCAGAGTGAGCAGACAGTGATGTGAAGAAGCTGTGAAAGAAAGAGGGGTCGTCAGCATTAGGGCCATACACATTAGCTATGCAATATTCAATGTTTCCTATCAAGATATTAATGATTATATATCTCCCATCTGGATCTACAATGGTATCGTTATGCGTAAGTTAATCTTTTTATTTATCAGGATGGCGACCCCTCTTTGTTTAGAATTGTAACCGGCTAAGTAAGCATGTGGGAACTCTGCTGATGCCAGAGTGTAATTTATAATTTTGGGAATATGAGTTTCCTGTAGTAAAACAATGTCTGCTTGTAGGGTTTTCAAATGGTTAAATATTTTAAATCGTTTCTCCTTCTTATTGATTCCACGTACATTCCAAGTGACAATCTTCAGTGGTGTCATATCTTACCTGACTGCTGTGGATCACTAGTCTTGTGTGTATATAGTGTGACAGACTTTAGGTGTGTGGCTAACCTTAAGTACCTGTGTATTCTGAGTTGTGTGTTATCTATGTATGTGCACGTGATTCCCCTGTGCAGTAGATGTTTGTGTGTGGCTGCTGGAGGGCTACATAACTGGCTGACTACGTGGGAGACGAATAGAGAAAAGAAGGATGTAAACAGTGTGGAGTGAAAGTAGGTGAAGGAAAAAGAGTAAAGGGAAGGAAAATTAAAGTGAAAGGAAAGTGAGTGATTACGTATGGTGAGCGCTTTGCAAAGTGAGTGAGTGAGTGACATTAGAATGACAATAAACATTTATATGAAACATCTGCGAGAGAACGAGTTTGAATACTGGATGTAAAGTTATAACACATAGTTGCATTACATCTATTGTTTTTTTTAACAAACCTTATACATTAAACCATTGTTTTTACATACCACCTGCTAGTAGAGCCACGGAGTTGCTTCCCGGTCCCGGTAGAGCTCTCCGTTGACGTACAGTTTGTCGACGCTGATGACAGCCCTGCAGCCTTCTGCCATGAACCTCTTACGGATGGGGAACAGTCGGCGGCGGCGGTCGAGGATCTCCTTGGGGAACTGGTCGTTGACGCTGTAGTCGGTTCCCTTCAGCTGTCTGCCCCGGCTCTTAACCAGTTCCTTCTGCTTAAAGTCATGAAACTTGGCAACGATGGGTCGCGGGCGCTGGCCATCCGGTCGTCTTCCTCCTAGTCTATGCGAACGGTGGAACGCCATCTTGTCGACAACTTCCGCTGGGATCTTCATCTGTTGTTTAATGAAGTTTTTAATTGTGGTTTCCGTGTTTTCCTCCGCCTGTTCTGGAATCCCCGAGAACACCAGGTTGTCCCTCATGCTGCGGGCCTGCAGATCGATGATACCTTCTTTTATTTTTTTATTTTCGGCCGCTAGCTGAGCCACATCCTCCGTCAGGGACTGCACCGTTCCTTTCAGGGCCTCGTTCTCGGTGGCGAGAGAAATCACCTGCTGCTGGCTGAATTCCAGGGAGTCGCGGAGGGCCATAAACTCTTTGTGGAGGAGTTCCACTAGCGCCAGACGTGCGTCGAAACTTGTTATTTTTTTTTCGATTGACTCCAGGATGTCCGTTATGTTTTTATCCGCCGAGCTAGCTCCAGGTGACTCAGGTGAGTCAGACGGACGGGAACGCTTGTTGGGAGCCGTCTCCTTTTTCCCCATTACCAGACGCTCAAAGCACTCGTCGATGTACTCGAAACTTTCTTCGGTGTTATCCAGAATGGTAGGGTGGTTGATTATTTTCCGTAAAATAAGGTAGTTATTTATTTAAATTGGCGGATAGTTTGTCGCGCTGTTGTTTACTAACGGTGTCGCGCCGCCTTGTTGAATTTCTCGTGCTGTTCTCGCAGAGTCTCGCGTTCTCTCACAGCATCGCTCAAACTGCTCAAACTTTCTACTTACTTAGACGACGTTATTTACGATGAGGGGGTGTTCATGCTGAGCAGAGACATGAAAACACAGTACCACATTTCTTACTGTACTGTACAATCTTACTGTTGTATCAGGATCAGACAGGCGCAGCTGCCTGCCTTGGCCAGAGGCGGTACAAAGAGGAAGGTGTCAGTGGCGGTGGAATGAGCTCAGTCAGGTCAGGAATCTCAGTTACCTCAGTTGGTAGAGCAAAGGTTTGCGGTTTGATCCCCCGCCTCGGCTCTTATGCAGGGCCAGGTGTGGGAGGTTGTTGCCAAAGAAACTGATTTTGTGCTGCTTGTCAATGTGATAAACCAGGTCTCTGTGGCTGAGCAGATTCATTTAAATGCATTAAATACAACTGGGCGCGCCCTCCATTCTGTCACAGAAACACACAGGAGTACATACAAGATTTTGTGCTGGTCAAAGCAGGCAACTGTGCCTGTCTGATCCTGATACAACAGTAAGAGTGTACAGTACTGGTGTTTTCATGTCTTCATGTGTGTTTTCATGTCTTCATGAGAGGTGGTTCGGATGACCACAGCACAGCCTGTGACAGAAAAGACAGGTTTTTTTGAAGTGGCACAGCGTCAACAACCCCTCGCCGTGGGGGTAACGGCCCCGTTTATGGACAATAAAAGCCATTCACAGGATGTTAGCTGAAGTGTGTCAGTCTCTTGACTTTTCTGTGGGAAGCCCTACAAGAACCAGTCACTTGACTTCTCTGTGGGTTGGGGAGTGTTAACCAATTTATAGCAAAAATGTTGCTATTAATACTGAATATTTGAATTGGTGCTTTTACTTTGAAATGATTGAAGTGCTTAATTACTAAACTTTAAAATAGTCTCATTAAGCAGTCATAATTACTCAAGAAAGTGACAGTGTAATGAAGTTAATAGTAATATAGTGATAAATGGACACTGAGCATCAGGAGGTTGACTTGTCAATCAATCTGTTTCTGAGCTCAGTCACTTATCTACCGCAGGCATAAACAGGCTTGTTCTAGCTGAACCATGACAGTTATCACAAGAATAACTTCACTTAAAACTTAAAGCATAGACTAATGTGGCTGAAGAGAATTCGGAGTTGTTTAAACAGAGCTGAATACCTGCAACATTTGCTAAAGTTGAAAAGGATTGCTTAATTTGATAAAACTTAGCTGAATGTTTTAAACAGCTGGACTCAGCTTTTGGACTCAAAACAATAGTTTTGAAAATAATAGAATAAAAGAATAGATTGTTGAAGTTGTGGAAACATTTAAAACAGCTGACGATCGCTGCAGAGGAAGTAGTTGAATTTCAAATTTAGATAAGTTGGAGCATTGGAGGAAGCATCCATAGCTAATTGTTAAACATAAATTGTAAAAATAGTAATAAAATAGTCATAAGTTAATTAATCATAATTAACCAGTCAAAAGCAGAAAAAGTGCTATTTAGGCTAAAGATTTGGATTGCTGCTTTTATTTTGAAATTATATGGAGAAAGTGCGTGTGCCTAATTCCTAAACTGTAAAATAGTGTCATTAACTAGTCATAATAAAAAAAGTTGAAAGCAGAAATATTGCTATTTTTCTTAGTATAATGAAACATTTATAATATAGCTGTTACAACAGGCCTTTAAACCACTCAATTTTTTGTTAAAAGTCTGGTTTTACTCAGGTTTTGAACCAGAATTACCAAGGTTCAAGTCCAGCTCCTTAACCACTCAGCCACTGAAAATTTCTTAAAATATCTATAATATAGTTAAACATTTATGATAAATCATATAACTCAACTTATCTGGGACACACATATAGTTATATAATGATGTTGCATAAACTTGGAATGGAACCCAGGCTCCCCAATCCAAATTCAAGGATTTAAGGCATTGAGCAACAGGACATAATAGCTTAAACGGGACATAGCTGAAGAGCTTTCTCCTGATAGAGAGAAATGCTTAGTAATGTTAACATATTGTAGCAGCCCAGTGAAGTGGGAGATTTATGATTGCAAGTTTTAAACTTAAAAAGTGTTCACTTTGGACAAAATGGGCATTAAAGACGAGCATATTTTTAAACATCTTTGAAACGTCCCATCGTTATAAAAAAACTGCCTAAAGGTCAATGATACTCCAGCTAGCGTGCTTATGGTGCCATGGTTTTGCAACTTGGTACTTTCGTATTTTCACAAATGTATGGAACGCAGCACGGGGAGAGCTCCTGTAACTAATATCTGCTCAGCTGTAATGCGCTACAACACTGAGATGACAGCCGGGATGTCTCTGGCCTCGAGTCCTGCATCAGAGCGCTTCTGTCTGGCTTTGGCTGTCAGGCTGTAGCCGATGATGACACATGCTGGTTAACGTCTGGGTTCTTCTGTGGGAGCAGCTACAGCTGTCTACCCCCAGCCACAGCCGGACAGAAGCATTACTGTATAAAAAGTATTTAACAGTCACATCAAACAGTAGGTAGGCAGTTTAAAACTTGTTCCCACAGCTCCTAAAGGCAACATGTCCATAAGACGTTTTGATAGGTCCTCCGCATTAGCTCCCCCCAACACCACGCTAAGTGGTGCCAAAAGACTGAAACTGAAAAAAAGAACTGAACCTGAAAAAAAGAGTTGAACCTGGAAAAAAAAACTGTAACTGAGAAAAGAAGAAGTGAAAAATTAAGACTCAAAAACTGAACTGAAGCTGAAAATATGATTGGAAATTTTAATTAGGAAACTTTGCATATACTTTAATCATTTAATTTCGCGTATGAGACATATGACACCAGTTTAGCTCCATACTGTGGACCTGAGCATTAGAAGTTTGACTTGTCAGTCAACTGAGCTCAATCACTGATCTACTGCAGCTATGCCATTGTCATGGAGACTGTGCTCCAAATGCAGGATCCTCCACAGAGCAGCTCAATTAGCTGTAGTGAAGCTAATTTCCAACAGAGCTTAACAGGCTTGTCACTCCAAAAATAATTTCACTTATATATACACACTTAAACCTATAACCCCTCACATCCCTGATTCAGCTGTTGCTCTGGATAACTGTTACCTGCGCCCGTACAAAACAGCGGACAGTGAAAAGAGAAAAGGAGGAGCCCTGGCTGTGTTCAGCCAGGGTGCAAACCTGGACACTGTGCTGTTAAGGAGAGACATTGAACTTTTGTGGCAGATGTTGTGGCCGCATGCTAACTGCTAAGAGTTTACGCACATCATCGTGATAGTGGCGTACATGCCCACCTCTGCTAATGCAGACACGGCCTGTGACACGCTGCTCGCTACCACCAGCATTCTGCAGACAAAGCACCTACAGGCCCTCTTCCTCATCTCTGGTGAATTCTCTGGGGAGAGTTGAACACAACATCATCCACCTAAGGCCTGAGTATAGGCACAGTTCTGAGAACAGGACATAGATCTGATAATGTCAGTTCTACACTGTTTGCTAGGGCAGACAGACACACAGACAATAGTCTGTCTAAATAGTCACCAAAAAAGTTGAGAAAACTTGAAAAGTTGACTTCATGTCAGAATTAAATGTTGTACTTACCTTTTTTAATCATAGATAAGCATCGGCAGCTCACGCTGCCACAGCTGCCAAACTCCCTTCTGGAGGTTTATCAGTTACTGGGTGTATTAGGTTGGATTGGACTTTACAAATGTACCTAATTAAATTCTTCTCATTTTATATATTAGGCCATAATCATTTGGATGTAGTGTGTGTCAGTCTGCCTGCTTCGGGAGCTGTTTTATATTTAAAAAAAAGAGCATTTGGAGAGATCACCACCCAGTTTTAACTGCAAAAAGACATTTAGTGCGAGGGGGGGGCACTGTCCGGGGGACACACCGTCAGCCAGCGGTTGTGCTCCTGGAGGTGTCACCCACCTTCGGTGCACTTTAGTTCCACACACTCACGTCTAAGCTGGGTTGCAGGGTTCTGGGGTACCTTTTTCTGCTGCCCTCTGCCTCCCCCGGGTTGGGGGGGTTGGTCGGGGCTCGGGAGGAGCTGCGGTCCCTGCCTGGGGCCACATGGACGGCAGGCCGGAGACCTACCCTCCCCAAGAATGTGATCAAGCGAATGGTGTGGGTGCGAGAATGTATCTGAGAGTGCATTGGTTCACGTATGATTGACTAGTTTGTTGTGAGAGAGTCTATGGTGTTTGTATGTGTTGATGTGATGATGTGTGTTGCACATGTGGGTGGGTGTATGCGTCTGTGTTTGTGTGAGTTGGTACGCGTGTGGTGCGGTTGAAGTGTGGGGGGTCCGGTTTTTCGCCCGGGGTACGATGATCGTCTGCCTGGGTGGTCTCTTTTCTGCTGACCCCACCAATTGCTGGCCTTGTGCTGCAGGCCGCGGTGGCGCCAGGGGATGAGGTCGGGCCGATGGGGTAGGCCCCGCTCCGCTCGTGTGGGGGTGGTGGACTGGGGGCGGGCCCCACTCTGCGCGCGGGGGCATCTTCTGGCGGCTCCCTACGGACCGTGGGGTCCTCGGGCTCTACTCTTTTCAGGCCGACCCTCCCGCCGGGGGGAGGTGTTTGCCCCTGGTTCTCAATGGGCGGACAGCGTTGACCCCCCGGTGGCCCACTCTGGGCCTCGGGTGCTGTCTCTTCTGTGGCTGCTGCAGCTCTGCCTGGGGGGCTCTGGTGGGGCGGCTTGGGTCGCAACACCTGCCCTCCTGGAAACTGAAGGTGTGTGGGCTCCCTGGCTGCTGGGATTCCTTCCTCTGCTTGCTGGATGGGCGTAGTGGCCGAGCCCCTCACATCACCCTGGCTTCCACAAGTGGCATTGTTCATGCACCAACGTCTGCCTCATCCTTTGGGTGAATAATGTTAAGCTACAGCCTTACTAACCTTGTAGTGGGACACTTTCCAAATCCAACTGTAAGTATTAATGATACTTATCACTACCAATATCAATAATGTGTGAATATGGAATTTGTGTATGTATATTGTATGTATATGTTTGTATTAGTATGTGCACATACCTTAGCACTATTATTGGTATTAGTATTAATCTCCAAGGTAAACCACAGTACAAAAATTGTTTAGTTATGAATGTGTTAGCCTAAGGTACATCCCTGCTTCTTCTTCTTATTATTATTATTATTTTTTTTTTTTTGAAGCCTATTGTAAACGGTGGATAATGCCTAACTTTACTCAGACTGAAGGTTCCTGCACTTTTGGCCATGCTTCTACTTAAAGAAAAGTCTGTGAGTTAACTTGATAATTATTGAGCCGTCACAGTCAGCCGACTGTGGTGACATTTGGCAGTAAAAAGGTGCTTGAAATGACACAGAACTGCTGGCATAACTCTGGTAACACATATGTGTATTCAAATGTCCTTTTATTACTGTATATGGTGGATGATGATGCTAACTTCCTGCCATACAACCAGGCCCAACGTCTGTCCATTCTTGAGGCACTGATGCGCTTTGCCTTGTCTGATCTTTCTCGCCTTGTCAACAGAAATTGGGGTGCACAGATACCTGTATTTTGTGTCACTTGAATTTGTGTGGTAAACAAAAGACACCAGAGGCAAACATCTCTAGCTGGGAGCTTCTGTCCCTTAACCACTAGGCTTTTGGTCCTCTGAGGGTGACTTACTGTGGACAAACACTAAATTCCTTCATACAGCATTGTGTTAACAAGCCTTGATTTGAGCGGAACCTTTAAAGTTATGGGTCCATGAAGAATTTTCTTTTTAAGTGTAAGCTTCCAGATCAGCATGAAATCCAGCAGTAGCGAGCCAGTGAAAATTTGCCACTCCATCTGTAAGTGTGAGTCTGCTCCGAGAGACTGCTTTAATACCACTGTGTGGACTGAGCTCTGTGATCCACATGGGGAGGACATCAATGCATTCACAGACTGCACCATGGACTATATTAACTTCTGTTTTGAAATTACTGTACCCAGCAGAATGTCAGTGGGGTGTGGTGGAGCCTAAAGACTGTTTCAGGCTTCAAAGCACCCCACACTCAAACAGAGGGGAACAGACAGTGGGCAAATGACCTAAATCTGCATTTCTGTAGGTTTGATCAGTCACGCTCTCCTTCCACTAGCCTGCCACATCCTCTCTCCCAATTACCCCACTCCCTTCGCCCTTCAAACCTCTGACCCATTACTTCACCCCACCACTTCACAGCTCCATGAAAGCCCCCACCCCCACCTCTCTCTGTCCTTCACAGCAGCTCAGGTGAGACGTAAGCTGAGGAGGACAAAAATGAGGAAAGCAGGTGGGCCAGTTGGCATCAGCCCCAGGCTCCTTAAGTCCTGTGCAGATGAACTGTGTGGGGTTATGGAGCATGTCTTCAATCTGAGCCTCAAGCTGAGGGTGGTACCACAGCTCTGGAAAACTTCCTGTGTGTTACCAGTGCCCAAGAAAATGCACACTAAAGACCTCAACAGCTTCAAACCAGTGGCTCTGACATTACACCTGATGAAGAAACTGGAGAGACTGGTTCTGCATCAACTGCGCCCCATGGCGAGCTCCGCAATGGATCAGCTGCAGTTTGCCTACAAGTCTGGCATCGGAGTAGAGGACATCATCATCTTCCTGCTCCGTCATTTCCTGGCCCACCTGGAGAAGCCCAGCAGCACTGTGAGTATCCTGTTTTTTGACTTCTCTGGTGCCTTTAATACTATACAGCCGGCTCTCTTGAGGGACAAATCGGAGTCAGCTGGTGCGGAAGATCATCTGGCAGAGTGGATACTGGACTACCACACAAACCGTCTCCAGTTTGTGAGAGCTCAGGACTATGTATCTGATATCTGGACCTGCAGTGTAGGGGCCCCATGGGCACTGTCCTGGCACCCTTCCTCTTCATTCTCTACACTTCAGACACAATTCATCTGGCTGTGTTCTGCAGAAGTTCTCAGATGACTCTGCAATTGTCGGACCTATCACTGACAATAATGATGTAGAGTTTAGAGAACTGACACAGAACTTTGTTAACTGGTGTCAGCAGAACCACCTTCAAATCAATGCAGGGAAGACCAAGGAGATGGTGATGGACTTCGGCAGATGTCAGTCTACCCCCCCCCCCCCTCCAATCAACATCCAGGGATTAAACATCCAGTAAGTGGACTGTTATAAGTACCTGGGTGTTCACCTAAAGAACAAGCTGGACTAAACTAACAACACAGACGCACTGTACAGGAAGGGCCAGATCTCCTAAGGAGATTGAGGTCGTTTGGAGTAAAGGGGCCACTCCTGAGGACTTTCTATGACTCTGTGTTGTCATCAGCCATCCTGTACGGTGTGGTCTGCTGGAGCAGCACCATCACAGAGAGGGAGCGGAAGAAGCTGGATAAGGTCATTAAGAAGTCCAGCTCTGTCCTGGGCTGCACTCTGGAGTCAGTGAGGGAGGTGGGAAACAAAAGGGTTCTGGCAAAATTCAAATCTATGCTGGACCATGAGTCTCACCCACTGCAGGACACACTGTCTGCCCTGGAGAGCAGATTCAGTGACAGACTGATCCACCCTCGCTGTGGGAAGTAGAGATTCCGCAGGTCTTTCCTTCTTGCTGCTGTCAGACTTCTCAATGAACAATTATAACATGGTGCACATTTCCACCACACTGCCACACATACTACATCTCCAGGGCAATTGCACCAGTTAATTTAATATCTTAGTCACTTTGTCTGCTGCAGTCACCTTACCTCATTGTTGCATGTTCTCATTTCTTGTAATTATTGTGTATTTGTTTCTTCTGTACTACATGTCTTGGTGCTGTTGGGCTGACTGGGATTGGATTGGCTGACTTAGTTGTTGACTTAGCATCTCGGCTTCTCACCTGAGAAAACAGGCCAGCTATCCAGACCCCTTTAGCCGGTGCGGAGCCTCCTAGCTTAGCTGCTACTAGTCCCTCTGCAGGCCCCAGGCAGCTGGGTCATGAGTGGGTTACAGCTCGTAAGAAACGTAGCTTTAGGCAGGTGCCCACGGTTCACCACCAACCACTTCACGTTTCAAACTGATTTTCCCCACTCAGCGACACACCGGCTGAGAAACCCACTCTGATCACTGGTGACTCCATAGTCCTAAACGTGAAGTTAGAGAATCCAGCGGTCATAGTTAAGTGTTTGCCTGGGGCCAGAGCGGGTGACATCGAGTCTTATCTTAAGCTCCTGTCTAAGGATAAACGTAAGTACGCTAAGATCGTAATACACGCAGGAGCTAATGACGCCCGGTTACGCCAATCGGAAGTCACTAAAACTAACATTGAGTCGGTGTGTTCGTTTATCAAAACAAGGTCGGACTCCGCAGTTTTCTCTGGAACCCTCCCCAATGTGACCAGCGATGACATGTATAGCTGGCTGTCAACGCTCCACCGCTGGTTATAGAATTTAATAAACATCAAAATGGCTCCTCTTACAGAACAAAGTGACAGTAGGTTAATAAAGTGTGGTTTATTAAATCTCAGATCTCTCTCATTTAAATCCTTGTTAATAAATGACTTGATAAGTGACCAACACATAGATATGTCCTGTCTCACTGAAACCTGGCTGCAGCAGGATGAATATGTTAGTTTATATGACTCAACGCCAAAGAGTCACATCAACTATCATGTTCCAAGTAAATGTAGAGGCGGAGGAGTAGATTTATTATATAAGAATTATTATCTTACTTAGTTCTTGTCATAAAGTCATTGTAGTGGCAGACTTTAACATTAATGTAGATTAGGGCTGGGCGATATTATACCTTTCACGGTAATACCGGTAAAATTTTGGGGGACAATATGAAATTCAGATACCGCGATAACATTTTGACGTCACGCGCATGCGCAGTGCCGTTGTTTTCCCTCGAGTTGCACGCACGTGTAGCAGAAGCGCGAGATGGAGCGTGGAGGAAGTATGGCAGCGCCTGCGATAGAGAAGGAGGGAGAAAGCAGCATATCGACTGACACAGACGAACCAGAATTTCTTCCCAAAAAGGCTATGTACCACAGGCTTTTAAGGTGGCTGTGGTCAAACCTTTATTTAAAAAACCTACTTCGGACCCTGGAGAACTAGCCAACTATAGCCCAATTTTAAATTTACCATTTATCTCTAGGATTCTTGAATCATAGCTAAACAATTATCTGACCACCTGAGTAGGAATAACCTCTACGAAGATTTTCAGTCATTTAGAAAACATCATCTTTAAATCATCATCATCAGCACAGAAACAGCTCTGGTTAGAGTTACTAATGATCTTCTAATAGCTTCAGACAATGGTCTGGTCTCTGTCCTTGTCCTGTTCGATCTTAGTGCTGCATTTGATACAATTGATCACAACATTCTATTACAGAGACTAGACCATAGCATCGTAATTAAAGGAACAGAACTAGGATAGTTTAATTTCTATTTGTTGAACAGATTCCACTTTGTTCAATGACAAATCCACATGCACAAGGATTAGCTATGAAGTACCACAGGGTTCTGTGCTTGGTCCAATTCTGTTCAGCCTGTACATGTCTCCTCTAGGTGATATGATTAGGAAGCATTCTATAAATTGTCATTGTTATGCAGATGATACTCAGCTATATATGTCTTTGAAACCAAATGAAACAGATCAACTAGTCAAAATTCAAAGTTGTTTAAAACACATCAAATCCTGGATGTCCAAAAACTTAATTCAACTAAATTCCGATAAAATCGAGGTTCTTATTATTGGCCCTGAAAAATCACATAGAGACATTGTTAAGTCACATAGTTACTTTGCATTACATAACATTAGCTTCAGATTCTACTGTAAGGTACAGTACCTTGGTGTCATCTTTAACCAGGATCTCTGTTTTACATCGTATATAAAAACAAATCTCCAGACCCGCCTACTTTCATCTTAGAAATATAGCTAGAATTAGAAGCATCCTCTCTTAGAGCAATGCAGAGACACTGATCCATGCATTTGATACCTCTAGGCTGGACTACTGTAACGCTTGTGACAGCCTGGGCCGTCTTGTGTCCTGCGTGGGCTGTTTTGTGTGGGCAGGCCTTGGGTCTTTCTATCAGGTCATTTGCTGCTTTGGCTCCTCCTCCCGCTATTACAATTGCTGGATTAAGCCATTTTGACTCTCTTCCCCAGGGAACATGGTTTGCAGTTGGGTTTGTGTTGCTTCTTGTTATGGTTTGGTTTGATTTACCTCTATACACACATTCCTGGACACCTTTCGTTACTGATATTACTGATTTACTTGTGGTTAAGTTTTCTTTGTTTGTTTTGTCTTGTGTTTAAATAAACTATCATGTGTGGACCTTTTCTATTTGTCCTGCTTAAGAGCCGGGTTGTGACACTCCTTACTCATAGGATGTCCTAACAGCTCCTTAAAAAGCCTACAGCTAATTCAATGCTGCAGATCTCTCTCCACTGGCTGCCTGTAAAATGTAGGATAGAATTTAAAATTCTCCTATTCACCAACAAAGCACTTAATGATAAAGCCCATTCTTAACTTAAAGACCTCATAGTTCCTTATGCTCCCAGCAGAACACTTCGTTCTCAGAGCGCTGGGCTACTTGTGGTTCCTAGAGTCTTTAAATGTAGAACGGGAGGCAGAGCTTTTAGCTACCAAGCTCTCCTGTGGAACCAGCTCCGTCTTCAGGTTTGAGAAGCTGACACATTCTCTACCTTGAAGATCAGACTTAATAACTTCCTTTTTGATAAAGTTTGAGATGGTTCAGGTAACCGGCAATGATTGTTAGGCACTGTAATGGAAAAATTTTACCTTAGTGCTGTTTCTTATCCAACACACTTGTCATGTGCTGGTTAGGTGCAATACTGAACATTCTTACACAAACAACTAATCTCTTGTGCCTTGACGTACATCAAGTCTAAACATCTGATGTTCCATTTGACTGACTAATAATTTATGATATATGTTTGTCTTTTACACCCGGACTCTGGCTCCTTCCTATCTGACTCCCCACCAGACCCAAGGCTGGTAAAGCGAATGTATCTTGTCTTGGAAGCTCGGTGTTCCTTCCTTTGGATAACAAGACATGACGATGCAAAAGTGAGAAAGCAAACATTCTCACTCACAGCAAGATGAAGTGGCACAAACAATTCCATTGCTGCAGAGAGACATTCCACCAGAGCCAGAGAAAGGGGTTAAAAGGCAGAGACAACTTGAGGATCGTGGGTTCTTTGCATCACACCTTCGTGGTGTGTGCACTGATCTCCCCAGCTGGTTTTTGGTTTATTGATGTGCTCGATCAAAATCCATGCTTTTAATTTGCTTTCCCCATTATTTTTATTTTCTTTATTATTTCAATAAATCGCACAAAAGGACAACTCTCTCATCTGCTTCTTTATGGAAAATTTCCACCACAGGCACAGGAACATCTCTTAGTTAAGCTGCAATAGACATAAATTGGGGATTGTTCTATGTTTAACTAACCTTGTCCGTTTCTTTCCAGAAGTTGTGCTCTCCCCTCCCTTTCTCCAATTCTGTCCTCACCTACAGGTATCACTGGACTCAGAGCTGTGTCTGTGATGGCTAGCTGTGGATCGAACCATCCTGCCTGTATCCAGTCCCTGGTCGAACCATCCTGCCTATGATCTGTTGTTGCTTGTTTGTTCTTGTTGTGCTTTTCTCTGTCTGTCTGTCCCCTCACCCCAACTGGTCAAGGCAGTTGGCTGCCCACATTCAGCCTGGTTCTGCTAGAGGTTTCTTCCTCATTAGAGAGGGAGGTTTTCCTCTCCACTGATGCGGTTAGATTGTAATTATTACAATTAAAGGCTTGCAGTATGTAGAATTTGTTAGGTTTAGTTGTGTAAGGTCTTAACCTTACCTTGTAAAGTGCCTTAAGATAACTTTGTTGTGATTTGGTGCTATATAAATAAAATTAATTGAATTGCAATATGGTACTTTCCCTATCGTGGGACAATAAAGGTAATCTATCTGTCTGTCTGTCTGTATGTTTGTCTGACTGTCTATAACTCAGACACTGTTAAAGATATTAAAAAGCTAAACAACACAACATTAATAGTTGAATAATTGAAGATTGTTTTGTAGTTTAAATGGTGTCTGTAGCTTAAAGTATGTTTAAGTAGTTAAAGATGAAAGAAGATAAAGCTGAAGAGAATTTGAAACGTTTTTTCCATTCATTTCAATGGGGCATAAAAAGTTGAAAAAGGCTTAATATTTCAAAAAACATAAAAGATATGAATATGAAAAATAATAGCCCGCGTTTCCTTTAAAAGCTGAATATTTTGCTATTTGAATGGTTGCTTTAGTTTGAAGTATGCAGGACTAGCCGACAAGCGAAGAAAAATAATACTACTAAACAGTGAATGCTGGAAGCAAGAGCAAAGATATCAATAGTGTGAGAGCTGTTGCCAGCTCTCCCAATAATAAGAATATAATAAGAAATAGGAGTGTGAGAGCCTGATGGTTGCAAGTTGTGACAGTAATATACAAAACAGAATATGTATGTGAAGAAAAAATAGCAGACGCAATATCAATATCGAATATCAGTAATATATTCAACCTTTTATTATTTTAACTTGCGTGTGTTGAAGTTTAAATAAAGTTACGTGCTGCTGTTTATGGCGTTTTATGGTGTTTTAGACTATTGGAAGTAGCGTTAGCTTATGTTGGTAACACTAACTTGTATATTAGCTCTGGCTGGCTAGTTACTACTTTATTTTGTAGGCAATATCGGCTTCACTGCTGCTGATTCCTCTGAGATGAAGTTGTGGATTCTACTGCTGACAGGAGAACCTGCGTTGGGGACCATTAGTTTTGTGTTGCTTGTACACAAAGCAGCAGTCCCAGTCCTAGCTTCAGGATACCAAAGACAAACCAGAAAAAAACAACTGGGACAAAATGTTGAAATGAGCACTAAATAAGTAATGTATTTAAACGTTTATTGTCTTAGCTTGTTAGCCTGCACATTAGCCTTAACTCTGGCCCACACAAGTAACCACAAATATCAGACTGTGCATGCAAGTACTTCCTGTCTTGAATATTAGTGCCGTACAGGTATGCAAGGAAAACATTGATGGACTAAGCAGGTGCGCTCCAGCAGGCTCTCTCAGCTCTCTCTCTCTCAGCCCAACCTTTGCTGGGGCAGGTACAGAGGAAACCAGGAAGCAGTAGTTGTAATCTGTGAGCCCAAGGCAAAAGTTCTTCTGAGACGTTTCATAGGTGCTCTATGGCCTGGAAAGCAGAAGGTCCACAGTTTGATCCCCCACCTCTGGCGCCAAGTGTGGCCTTGAGCAAGACATTTCAAGCTAGCTCCCTAGGTGCAGCACACAGCTTTCCACTGCTTCCCCAGGGGATGGGTTAAATCAATGTTTCTCAAATAGTGGGCTATGCCAGGGGGGCATGTGTGACCCCGGGAAATATATTTTTTGTTGCAAGTAGTTTTTAGTACTGAACAAGTTGAACAACAGAGCAGGAGATATGAAGTGCAGATAACAAACCACAAAAAAGTATTTAACTGGGATAAAAAGAAAGGCGGAAAAAGACGGAGATAATGAGACAATCTTAAGTCTCTCGAAAGATAAGACGAGGAAATATGACAACGCTTATGTAGCGGTCGGCTTCACTGTCACCCAAATGACAGGGTAAGACTGTGTGAGAAGTATTGACCTACCAGCCCTACTAACCATCAACAGAGCTGCAGGCCCACTTATATAGTATAAAGTATAGATTAACAGTATCCCCTATGAACTTTTCAGGCACGCTGCAGTTAGAAATAGTGGCAAAACCAAAGCTGTAGACAGACACTTACTTTGAAGTCATCAGGAATGAGCAGTTTTGAGGTCCGGAGAAAGTTGAGTATGTAGCGAAACATGTGGCCATCTCGATCAATGAAGTAGTGCTGCTTTAGATGGTCTAATACTATGGGCTCTGTTCCAACAAACAGACGGCCAATCCTGTCAGAAACAAAGAAAAATTGGCACAGAGGACTCTTCATTACTATGTATACACTACTGTTCAAAAGTATGGGGTCACATAGAAATGTCCTTATTTTTGACAGAAAGGCGCTTTCTTTTGCAATGAACGATTCAGAATTACACTGTTCACTGTACATCACGTGGTAAATGACTATTCTAGCTGCAAATGTCTGACTTTTGCTGTAATATTTACTTAGGTGTGAAGCCCATTTCCAGCAAGTGTCACTGCAGTGTAGCAATGGTACAATGTGTCTGCTCATTGCGTCAGAAGGCCCAGATAACCAGATTACCTCAACAAATTAACATCCTGAATGCCAAAGGCCTGCAATGCTGTAATTGCTGCATATGGAGGATTCTTTGACGAGAGCAAAGTTTGAGGATTAAATATTTTTTAATTTTAAATAAAAATCATTATTTTTAACCTTTTCAATGAGACTATATTTTTCATTCATTTTACAACTCTTGGGGGTATAAAGTGTGACTTTCAATGGAAAACACAAAATTGTCTGGGTGACCCCAAACTTTTGGGAAACACACACACACACATTATCTATATCTATATCTATATCTAGAGAGATAGAGAGAGAGATAGAGAGAGAGATAGAGAGATAGATAGAGAGAGAGATAGAGAGAGATAGAGAGATAGAGAGAGATAGAGAGAGATAGAGAGATAGAGAGATAGATAGAGAGAGATAGAGAGAGATAGAGAGAGATAGAGAGAGATAGATAGATAGATAGATAGATAGATAGATAGATAGATAGATAGATAGATAGATAGATAGATAGATAGATAGATAGATAGATAGATAGATAGATAGATAGATAGATAGATTTGCATTCGGGGAGTTCCCGGTTCAAATCCCCGTTAGGGCGCATCCAGTGTGGGTCCTTCGGCAAGACCCTTCAAGCTACCGCCTACCTCACATGATGAGAGACAATGAACCACATGACATACCAGCTCAGACGTCGCCCGGTCTAACAAGGTCTGCGTCAGGTGCTGGGGAACCAGAGCACCTTGGCGAGAAGTGGAACAAGAAAGAAATGGCTGAGATGCGAGAACAAGGCTCTGTTGGAATGCTACTACTCTAGTAACCCTAGTCAGAGGGGTTACATGCAAAGAATGTGCGGCGAATGGGAACGGAGAAACCCACATTCAAGGCTGACTGCGAAGCAGTGTGTGCAGCAGTGTTCCAACATCCACAAACGGCAACTGCTATCGCAACTTGAGATTCACGAGATACAACACAACTGCTACGGCAAGGGGGAGTCAGGACGCCAGGTCAGAAGGGAGGTTTCACCGTCTCCCCAACCGGAAATTAGGTACGAAGCCCCAATAAGCACAGATACTCTGAGCGAGGCAGCAACTGACCTGAAAGATAAGATCATGGCGAGATTGAACAGGCAACCCCGAAGCCAACTACAACGGATAAGTGAAGTACCATCAGAAAGTCTCATGGAAGATGTGAATGCAGCATTGAGAGTGATCCCTACCACAACAATCACAGAAACCAATGAGCTGATATACGCCTCAGCATCAGTGATCCTAGAGGTGCTTGGCTATAAGAGCAACCATGGGAGCCATGAGAAACAATACCCACCATGGAAACGAAGGTTGGAGGCAAAAATCAAGGCAGCTCGGAGGGAAATGAGCCAAATGACAGAGGCCCAGAGAGGTGGCTAACCGAACGGCGAACGATCCTGATAATGAAGGATCCCTCAAAGGGTACAGTCCCATCCAACTACCGGCCAATAACCTGCCTCTCCACTACATGGAAGCTCATGTGAGGCATCATCGCGGCTAAGATAAGTGGGCACATGGGTCAATACCTGAGCGAAGCACCGAAGGGCATTGGTAAGGATACTAGAGGAGCCAAACACCAACTCCTGGTAGACAGAACAATTGCCCAAGACTGCAGAGTGCGACACACCAACCTGTGCACAGCCTGGATCGACTACAAGAAAGCCTATGACTCAATGCCACACACATGGATAACTGAATGCTTGGAGCTGTACAACATCAACAGAACTCTAAGGGCCTTCATTTATTTATATATATATATAAATATATATATATAAATATATAAATAACACTCTATTCTGATATATATATATATATATATATATATATATATAGTGTTTCCCACTTTGACCTTGGGGTTTCGAGTTCATACTGCGCAGATGTTCCTGTATACTATGCCAGCCACTTGGTTATGGGGTTCCATGTATGCTTTCGCCGCCAGCATCTTACAACCTGCAGTTATGTGCTGGATTGTCTCAGGGGCCTCTTTGCACAGTCTACACTTTGGGTCTTGTCTGGTGTTGTAGATCTGGGCTTCTATGGCTCTGGTGCTCAGGGTCTTTTTCTGTGCAGCCAGGATGAGTGCCTCTGTGCTGTCCTTCAGCCCAGCCCTTTCAAGCCATATGCTTTTTTTAATCTTGACACACCACATCTCATAAGCATATTTATACACATACCGCTCTAACATCTGATGCAATATACTGGCTTTACATAATTCTGTGGTAATGGGTCACTGTTTAATTAATAAAATTAATAATATTATATTTAATAATAATATCATTTGGATGTGTATGGCCTCGTAAAGACATAGAGCGCAGTCCATCTGTGACTACAGACGCTTATTTAGGTTTTAACTGCCATAACTTAATAATACACATTTTCCAGTGGTCGTAGATTTTATGTAAAAATAATCATAGGAATTCGCCTTACAGCAGTTGTCGTTCGTTTGTAATTGTCCTAACTCTATGACAGGACGCCATAAGTCAACCAATCTGTGTCTTGCTCAGAGTTTTAAGACTGATAAAAGAAAAGTTGCTTTTATTAATGAGAGATTTTATATTTAACACTATTATTATTATTCAGGGTTTGGTAGGAAAATGGCTCAGATTTAATTGCAACATTTGATTCTCCCACAGGAATATTTCACAAGATGATCTTGTAAAGTATAACAATGAGCTGCAACTTTTCAATAAAATAAACTGCTGTTCCAATTGCGTAGCAATTGTGTTAAGAAAGCAAACTGTATGTCAGAACAATACTTATATCTCAAGGAAAAGTGGACGCAGAGTGTTCCAAGAAAAATGGTCATCGTCCTATCTTTTCACGGAAGTGAATGGGAAAGTTCACAGCATGTTGCAGTGCTGGAAGAATATAACCTTCATTGCCACTATGCAAGTCTTCATGCTGACAAATACTGTACGACAACTTTCAAGGACAGCAGAGAGGACAGAAGGTGAATGAACTGTTGGCGGGTCTGACTCTCAGCAGAGGCATCAGTGACTATGCTGTGAAAGCTAGCTACCACATTGCTAATAAAATTGCAGTGGCTTTAAAACCATTTAGTGAGGGTGACTTTGAAAAAAAATAATGATAAAGATTGTGCGCCCTGAAAAGCACCAGGCTTTTGCAAATATAAGCCTGTCAAGAAAGGATTCCAATCTTTCAGTGGATTTGAACAGACAATTGAAGCAGAACATAAAGTCATGTATTGCATTTTCATTTGCAGTTGATGAAAGCACAGATATTACAGATGACTCTGCAGAGTTGATGGCACATTGACCGTCACCATAGAGTTTGTGGAGTTGGTGCTCATGACATATACAACGACAGCAGCTAATATTTTCACAGCACTTGTCAGCCAGGCTACAGATGCTGCGCCCTTAATCATCGGAAAAAAAGCAGGCGCAACAAAGTTGTCACGCGGTATTATGAGCATATGTTCTTTCACGTTGAAGCTGTCATTATGGCAACTCGCCGGTGATGATGCAGCTCACTTCCCCTATGTGCGCAACCCACTATGTGGAAGACATGAAGCGGTTCAAAGATAAAATAACAGGACTTTTACCGAAGTCACACCCCTGGGTAGTGCACAAACACATCCTAATGTAATGTAAGACGTTAGTGTGTGTCTCTTACCTTGAATCAGGGTACTTTGTGAGAGTAGCCAGGCTACTGGTGTACATGAGTCCTCCTACGTCAATGTGGACTGGTACATTGGTTTTGTTGAGCTGAGCTGGTGTGGGGATACCAGCATAGGCTGGAGAAAGAGATACAGGAGACAAGGGGAGCTGTTGACCTGATGTGGTTTTGTTACTCCTGTCACAGCTGTCCTGGGACACAAAGAGCACACAAACACACAATTTTTACTAAACATGAACCTTGTATTTATTTCTGAAACCACCTGATAAAACCACAGTCTAACACATGGTCAGTAGCAAATAGCTAAAGTGAGCAGTTAATGAACATTTAGAGACTTCTGTTTTGGGTGGTACATATTGGACTGATGTTCAGAAACATGACTTCATAATGAAACATTGTATTTATATTGTGCTATATATGATGTCAGGAATCTGACTGGAAGCTAATAAATAAAATGAGACATAGTCAGGTGCACAGTTATGCCTTTGCTCTGTGACAGCTACAGCTCTTGCAGGTTGCCTCACACACTGTTTAACAAGCACAAAAGGAAGTGGCTGGTGTCTTGGCAGGAAGACATCAAGAACATGTTGTGAACCGACAGTCTTGAAAAAGGTCCCCTAGGTTCTCGTAAGCTCTCTTTCTTGAGCTTGGGTATTAGACCCTACATTGCCCACACCTGTATTTAAATGAGCTACTCTTTGCTGACATTAATTAAGAGGCCATTTTATGCTTTGTTGAATCTTTGTTGCACCTTCACTGTTTCCATGATTGTTGCTCTTAACAGTGGGTAAACCATGAAGTTTTCCTTTGCCCAAAAGACACATTAGCAACATTAGAACTTGTTTGGACACAGCTTTCTCAGCTGCTTTCACATTGTGTCAGTCCAATGTTTGCTCTGAAAACAATCGATACGATCAGTGGGAGTAAACTAGACTACAGGAAAACAAAACAAATGAGTAATGACGTGTCCTGTGTTACCTGTGTGGTCACAGTGACTGGATATCCGGCTGACTGTGAATATAAATAAACATGTGACACAGTGGCTCTCGTCATGTCGCTCTTTTTCTTCTTCAAGGGCAATTCGGCGCGTGTCCCTGGGTGTAAGCACAGCTTCTTAGCGTAAGGAGCTCCCTGGTTCACATCGGCGCTAATTCTCCTTTTTGTTGTTTTTACTGAAGGTGTGATTGCTGTTGTTGCTGCTACTCCTGTCCGCTGTGGCTTCAGGTCGGCGTCATTGACCCGATTGATATACGGAATTACCAGCTGCAGGTAGGACGGCGCTTTGTCGTTAATGATTTCCGAGGCAACGCAAAGTGTTGTTGTGTTTTTGTCGCTGGAGGCTGCTGGGCCCACGACGCTATTTAGCGTTGCTATGGAGACGACGCCGATGCAGTGATTAGTATATGTCTTGGAGAGCTTAGCTGCTCTTGACAACATCTGCATTCTCATGCCCAACAGGTTCTTACCAATGGCTTTGTTTTCGTACCACGTCACGTCGCTAGTGCAGCAATGATCCCTTGGCCGCTGAAAAAACGCCCTGCAGAGCGGGTTCCGTTTGGACATGTACCGAACAAAGCTGGCGTAAGGACATTGATCTGTGCCTGTCTCATACATCCGTGGCAAAGTGTCCTCGTCTGCGTCCGGACGCTTTTTGCTCAAGGCGCCGCAGCGGGACTTCTGGTACGGTCCAAGACTTTTAAAATAGACAAACTTCCTCCTGTCCTCGTCCACAGCCAGGCCGAACGAGTCATCCTCCAGCTCCCGTTGGTTCTCGCGGCCTCTAGTGCAAAAATACATACAGGTCTCGAACCAAACCTTGTTGAGGAGCCCGAATGGTGTGTCGGTGTTGAACACAGAGGACTCATAGAGTTTCCGCAGGTCCGAGTGTGTAATTGCTTGTTTCTGCACCACGGGACCGGCGCCTTGCTCCTCCAGCCTTCGTATGACTGCGGCAAGCGTCAGGTTGGCACTGCGCAGCTCGGGGTCTTTGGTGAGGTCCAAAGTGCGACAGTAGGGCGGCTCGTTAAGGTACCGATTCAGCGAGCTCCGGATGCTGATAAGAGACGACTTGCTGTATAAATGTCCACTCTTTGAGCGCGCCTCTCCGTAAAAGGAGCGCAGCACCTCGCAGAGTGCAGCCTTGTCCAGAGTTTCAAAGTCTGGGCTTCGAGCTGTCTCACACAGGTACTCCCTAAACATCCTCACTGCATATCGGGTGGCCAGGCGTGTGTTCTCGCTTAACCTGTTCCGTTCTGTCCACTGTCTGTCTCCTTCCAGTTGAGAATCCAGCCCAGCGGGAATGCTGCTGTTAAAGGGGTCCGCCTCTCGCGCTTGTTCCCCGCGGTCCGTACGCCGCACAACGACGGCTCCTGTATGCTCGACCGAACCACTGTAGTCTAAAACTACGCTCCCTGACACCAGTTCCAGCTCCACGCCTTTGCCATCGGACTCTTCGTTCTCCACTTCCCCGGTGATCTGGACCTCTTGGATGTCACCTTCATCTTCCTTCTCGTCATCCTTGCGCTTCATGGGGCAGCTCTTTGGCTCCTGTTCAGTGTCTCCGCTGCCAGGGATTTTCGCCATATTGCGGTCTGTGAAGCAGTATTCCGGTAACGCGCATGCGCTATACAGGAGCGCAGCGCTGAAAGCCTTTTTGTGGTTAATTCGGGTGTGCATGCGCTTTTTAAACGCTACCATTTTCACATTGATAGAGTTTTACCTTCATCTATTTTCTTCTCATGCTCGCGCAAGCCTTGGGTGCTTTTGGGTACACACGGTTTCCTGCTGCTAGTTGATCTATGATTTCTAGTACTGTAGTGGTTGCTGCATTATACTGCACAATATTTTATATTAAATATAAAAAAAAAACATATGGTGAATCACCACTCTTTTTACCTATTCGAGCAGTTACTGAAAATCAAACACAGCTGGAGATGGAATATTGGATTTAACATCATTATAACCTATCCAAAAAGCTTTCCACAAAATTTGTATAATATTTGAATAACAAGCACCATGCAACTTTGTAAACAAAGATTTGTACTTAGAGATGAAAATGAGACTTACATGGAACTGATCAGGTTTTGGTCTATTTAGCTATGCAGTGGTTTTTAGTTGAGTTATCTATGTTGAATTCAACATTCGATCTGTGTGTTTCCAGTTATATGTGATCCTGCTTTGAAGCAGTGCCTTTAGTTTGTATTTCCATTTGTGCTTATTTATTCAATTCCATTCATACTGAGTTCTATCTACAGCTCGTTTATTTGCGTCCTCCCTCTTCACTCCACTCACTGACTTCCTCATCAGTAGGCCAATTAGTAGCCTTTTCCCTCCCTTTTCATAGAGTGTGGCCTAGTCCCAGTTTGCTCCAATGTAACAGTTGACCCCCTAAGTCTTTTGTAGTTTAAACAAGTTTGTGCGTTTATGATTATTGACAAGCCAAACAATTGTTTTTCCATAATGAAAAGATAAAACCATGCAAAACCATTTTAATTTGTTATCAAAATAACACACAATGTTTCAGAATAGTAGCATGTTGTTTTAGAGACCACAGTCTCTCAATGTCTTGTAGATACACAGAGAACAGTCACCTTAATCCTTATGAACAGGTTGACTGTCTTGTAGATGATGCTGCAGCTTCTCTACGTACAATGTTAGACACAGTGGCTCCTCTGAAGAAGAAGACAGGGAATCAGAGGAGGTTAGCTCTGTGGTATAACTCAGAGATCCACAGCCTAAAGCACAGGTGTCAGGATCCTGGGCTGGCTCTGCCAGCCATTTTGTTGGGTTTTTTTTCACCCTGGACTACGCCTTCTCCCTCACTATGCCACGCCTCAGCTCTGGACCATTCCCACTCCTTCCCTCTATAGACACAGTAATCAGTTCAACTTGCCACACCTGCACTTCCCCTCTGGATCCCTTCAAAGACTCCTGCAGCACAGCACTGTGTGCTGGGTCATTGTCATACGTCACTCTGTCCTTGTTTCACTGTTGCACCATGCTGTCCATGTCAGGTTGGTCCATCTATAGTTCATCGTTCATGCCAGTTAAGTTAACCTTGTCGCCATGCCATGTCTTCATTAACCTTGTTGCCATGCCATGCCTTAATTAGCCTTGTTGCCATGCCATGTGTTAGTTTTGGACTTTTGGGGTTTTATCCCTTCCCCGTTTTCTGGTGGTGGTCGGGAGGGGGCCACGCACGCCCCCTTAGTTAGCCTTGTTGCCATGGCAAGTCTTAGTGTAAAGGAAAAATTTTACTTTAATGCTTCTTGTGTTTATTTCTGACTCTGTATAGTGACCATGCATTCTGTACTTGTTGATTAGACCCAGAACTGAATATTCTTAGACAATCTATCTCCCTCTCAAGGTGACCGATTGTTCATGGCCTGAGTCTGCCTTTTACCCCTGGGCTCTGATGCCTCACCAGACCCAAGACTGTAAACCTTGGGTATTCCCTGTGTAATGTAAAAATCTTCACCACAGTGTTATAAGGAGATACCACCAGGTCCCGGGAGAAAGGTTAAAAGGCAGAGACAACCTCAGAACGGGGTGATCTCTCAGCATTATACCTCAGTGGTATGTTCTGATCTCCCCAGCTGGCTTGGCTGGATTTGCTTTCCCCATTATTTTTATTTTCTTTATTATTTCAATAAATTTCACAAAAGGACAACTCTCTCACCTGCTTCTTTATGGAAAATTTCCACCACAGAAATTGGCGTCTACGAACAGGATCCTGCGGCAGGTCGTCTGGATGGCGTGATCAGGGACGATGGTCCTCCAAACCTCTACAGCTGTTCTGAGTGGGAGGACTGCTCACCCGTCTGGATCGCCTCTGACGAGATCCAACGAACTCAAAATCCAACCTTTATTCGGCCCGGTGAGAGAGATTCCATTTTGTTGCGACTTATCGAAGAGAAAAAAAAAACAAAAAGGTTTGAAATTGGTTTCAGGTATTCGGGTTTACTTGGCTCTGATCATTTGGTTTAGGCAAAGTAAGGCAAATAACAATTAATTCTAAAACCTCCCCAACTAGACTAAAAGAAACGACGACAAAAGAAAATATAATTAGGACTAGAGATAATATTTCTAAAACGACTATTTGGCTGAAAACATCCAAAATATAATAATTAGGAACAAACAAAAACTTTTTTATTTTAAATTTAATATTCGGGTAAAAATTAATTAGGTCAAAGTCTGCCCTGGTGGCCGAGACGGTGGTTGCTAAGGGTTGGCTCGTGGAACCGAGCTTTCGTCTGTACTGAGGATACAGACCAGTGTGCAGATCTGAGCGCAGTCCAAAGGGAGTGGACAAGAAATAAAAGATGGCTTCTGAAATACGGAGCGCGTTTGCAGGGGGAAGTGTTTTTGAGATACGAGGGACCCGGGTCTTAGAGGGGCCTGACGGTGAGGGAGCACTTCCGAGAACCCTGTCGCTGATCTGAGCGGTTCCCTTTCTACGGAGACGTCCGTGGAAGAGAAATTTCGAAAAAAGGTTCCGGCCGGAACACAAAAAAGTCTAAGGCAGAAAACCGCCGGGACTCTGAAAGATGGGTTCGGGGCGATCTAAGTCTCCACCACCAGACTGCAGCATTACAAAATAAATAATAATATGGTTATTAGTGCGTTTCATGTTTCCATGAGTGGGAAACTGGTTATGGGTTCAAAAGGAGAATCACTTGTGTAAAAGACATATGCATCTTAAAAGAAAAATTAGATACACACAGACACAGACACCTGCTTATGACAATCAGCAAAGGAAAACAAGGACAGAGCAACAGCAGAGTGAGAAGACGTGCCCTGTCACAGATACTGGTTGAAACAACAGGAGAGGCTTCAGACGTGATCGGCCCAAAAGAGCTGCATTCGAGGATCCAGGAAAGGTCTGTCATCGAGGAACAACTGTCCCATCTACGTCAGGCTCCACCCACTGGCGCTCACATCAGACTGATGGTTGGGGAAGGAGGAAGGTGACGGTTCCTTTTTCACGTGACGTAGAAAACAGTACCGCAAACACACACGCAAACATTCATACACGCAATGAAGAAACACCCTTAGGGCTGATACACGCTCAAATTCATGTTCATGCTTATCTGCTTGCAATGAAGAATCGCTTTTTGCTCAAAACATCCCAGAGTGATTTTAAAATGATGACAAACAGCTAAATGACAACTGCTGCATGACTTTACAGTCTGATGGGTTTAAACTATTTCAATTTGCAACAAATTCAGTAATAAAATCCATGTTTCTAAAAAGATTTGTGCACAATATAAGTTTGTCTGGCCAGACTGTAGAAAACAAAACAGACTGTAGAAAAAAAAACAGACTATAGGAAGACTGAAACTGACTGAAAAAGACTATTAAAGGGAAGACGACTATTAGAGAGAAGTAATAATAATTACTGTACGTACCAGACTATAAAAGGAAAAACTTATTCTTTCACCGTCTTGTGCAACATCTGACAGCAAGACACAAAGATTTATTGTTGCTTTCAAACTTATGCCCAGTTAAATTTTTAGGAAGAGATCTCATGTGTAGTTTAGGTATTTGATTGATTTCCACTCCAGACGGGGTGCAGGTTACATCTACAGACATTCCAAATAATCCCTCTTTTGTTGCTGTTAACTTCAGCTCAGCTGTACTCTTATCAGTGGCTGTGGAGGGGGGGCTGTAACTGAGGCCCTCACACAGGCTGCATCACAGCTTGTTTCCATGTGATACGACCTCTAGAGACGCATCTGACCTGTCCTGTACAGCACATGTGTCTTCTGGTCCTGATGAGAGGTTTGAAGAGTTATGATTTCACACACACACTGACAAACTGACCTCAACTTTCCTCTTCTGGGATGAACACAGGTCTGCGCTTGCGATTTCTTTTACTAACGAACAAAACGATTTTTATTTTTATTCTACAGTTCCACACGTCCCTCTGTGAAAACATGATGGAGACAGATGACAGGACGTGGATCCTTTTGTGAACAGATGTCAACGGGGTGGAGACTGGTGAACAACGTCTGACCTCATGTGACGTATTTACCCACAATACATGCTTTTGTTTTTGTTTTTATTTTTATTTTATCAGAGGATGCTCTGAGCCAACACTCAGCCTTACAGGAAGCCCCTGCTTCCCTGTGACTCACACACAGATATGATGTAGGTTTGATCAGAGGATGTGAACCAGTGGTCATCACACCTAAATCTGACCACAGACCATGTAAACAACAACACCCTCTTAAAAGAAGTCATAGATGGTGTTACTGCAGACACCACTAAGCTACTGAAACATTGGATGCTACAGGCCACAAAGAGAGCCTAACTAAATTACAGTTTGTTCAGACTAAGGTTATTTTCTGGGTCATTGTTGGGTGAGATGGATTTGCCATCAGCTGTAATTACAGAGTTGAAGCAATTTGAAACCTGCCAAAACCGTGCACATATAAACAGCTTATCTTTTCTAGGTTTTTGTTCTTGTCATAGGAACTTCATTCCTAACTTTACTGTCTTTGAGGCCCCACTCGGGGTTCTGATGCAGACGTCTTCATCGTCCACTTCTTGTCTCACGTGGATGTCAGAGATTGAACAACGTTCACTGACCTCATGCTTGCTCTTTAGGCTCCTACTTTGGGTCTTCCTGATCTGACCCTACGCGACCTTTCACTCAAACAGTGGATGAGAAATCAGATTGTACGACTTCTGTTCTATTGTCCTCATACTGTGTCTTTGATTCTTTTGAAAAACATCACATCTTTCTACAGCTCAATGGCTTAGATACAACACCACCTTGCTCAACATGCTGAACGTTACTATCAAGAGGCCGTCTTGAAGTCTAGTGCTTTGCTAAGACACTACTCTACTCAGGCTGCAGAGTTTATCGCGTTGACTAAAGCTGGTTAACTAAAAGTCTGTTACCATCTACACAGACTCCACATATGCTCTGTGGAAGCATAGGAAGCTTTTGAAGTCTAATTGCGAACCTATCTCTCTCTCATCGTGAATAGGTTCCCGCTTTGCTGGACGCTGTCCTGCTGCCTACAGCTAATGCTGTTTTTAACTGTCCGACTTACACCTTCAGTAACAATTTTATTTCTACCGACATGCAGCTGCAGACGCTGCTGCGAAGGTTGCTGCCCAACAACCCCTCCCTCTCCTCGTTTCCTCTCTACCTCTCCTTCCTCATCTCTCTCTCTCTCCCTGTGCTTTAAACATTTTCTACCTCACAGGAACGCAGACTCTGGCTGACGAATGGTTCCACCAGTAGCCATGGAGTCTGGTTTGGGCCTGATGGCAAACTGTGCTGCCCAAACACTTTTTCCCCACAATTCAGATTTCCCAACAGATGAAAACAGGCGACAGGACCATTACACCATCCAACCAGGGGACTGGGCGATCGTTAAGGAGTTCAGGAGGAAGCACTGGAACTCCAAACGGTGGCGAGGCCCCTTCCACGTCCTTCTGACGACCCACACGACTGTGAAGGTCAAAGAGAGAGCAACTTGGATCCACTCCATCTACTGCAGGAAGTTTCCCGGATCCAACAGACGACCCTCCATTTACATCCCACGGAGAAAACCACCACTAACTAAAAGAACTGAGAAGGACGACCCTCGCTGTGCTCACACACGCACTGAGGCGAGGCTGCGTTGACCGTTCAGCTAAAGGTGTGAGCCAAGTGCCGCCTTAAGCTGCGCCGGTGAATCACACTATCAGACCATACATTTACGCACACGCTCCTGAGAAAACACACACACGAGCAGCCTTGAGTTGCCGACGCTGGACGACGTGTAGACTCTTCACATCACGGGAGTGACAGTGACTCAGACGACATTGGAAGGAAACCTGGCAGTGATAACAAATCCCAAGTGTCTCTGTGATGAGCTGATCACAACCTGAAGAACCCCAACAAACTGTCAATACATTAACACACAGGTTGGAAACAATCTAACACACTCAACTCAACAGGATGAAGCAGATTGTTACGAGACATCAGTTGTAACCTTGTTTTGTTAGACTTCATCTTATGTTACTTGGATTGTTGCCTTTATCATATGATGTTTCTATGTAACTTTACACACTACTTTTGAATGAGAAAATTTTACATAATTCACAACACTGGGTTTAAATATCCTAAAGTTGATTTGGTGTTTAATTTGCTCACAATCACTTTGTCATCTGTAGATGAAGGATAAAAAGTAATTATAGCAGTGACTAGAGGTTATGAGACAAAACGCATCGTCATTCTGGTTAAATCCCTGAATCTCCTATTCGCTTTAGACGCAAATGTACAATTAAAGATCCGAAAGCATGAAATCTATCTTAGGATTATATAAAACAGAACCCCACCGGAAACCTATGGCTATCATACATTAATTGTCTTTATTACATTACAGTTGAATGGCCGTAGACACGTTGTTAGCAGAGAAAAGAGGCGTTTGTGTTATGTTTGGAGAGGCATGTTGTACTTACATCCTGAATAACACTGATTCTAATGGTATTGTGGCGAAGGCGCTCCACGGCCTTCAGAGTCTCAGCTAACTCTGGTATAGGTTCTTTCCCTTGGAATTGGCTAGACGAAATGTCTGGAAAATGGAAATCTGTTCTCATGTCCGCAGCTGTTTCCTTTATCATTGAGATAGCTTTGATTGTCTTGTCTGGTTTTTGCGTTATCCCACTGGTTAGAGGTCTCATCATGCGTGTGACCTCAGCAACACTCTCATATCAAATGACACAATGCACTATGTTCAAAAACCCCAACTCTAACTCACTTAATGACTTTGACGATGGTCTTAGGCTATCGGATCACAAAATATAATCTGATACAAATATGACTATTGGCTTATTTTCTTCACATGCCAATACAGAGGTTATTCTTGTATAACTACCCACCAAAAACAGCTCCCAACCTTTTGTCCCTAAGTTACTTGCATCTAATGTGAAGGTGTATTTTAGATCTTGATGAGTTAATACTCTCATTGTTTCATTTGCAAGGGTCTTTTTATTATTACAGAATGCGATGTTGACAATTTTTTTTCTTTTAGTGTTTGATTAATGTGTAATCAAAAGGGGGGAGTGTTATGGGGAAAATTGTTTCTTCCTTATTTCTATGCAGTTATTATATATGTTCTGCAATTAATATCTTATGTTTTGTCTTACTGTATGCATTTGACATTTCACCTAGTTTGTTCAATGGTTGTCTCTGCCTGATAGACTCTCAACTCTAGCTCCCAAACCCAAGGTCGAGGAGTTGTGTCTCTGTCTGTTGAGAATTGGTGCTCCTTTCTCACAGATAGTTGGACGTCAGTGATGCAGGTGTGAGAATGTAAATATCTTCACACACACTGCGACAGGGAGGAGATGGTGCATGTAATTTGATTGGGTTAGAAAGACATTCCACCCTAGTCGGACAGAGAAGCTAAAAGGCAGAAGCAACTTGAGGATCGTGGGCTCTTTGCATCACACTTTCGTGGTGTGTGCACTGATCTCCCCAGCTTGTTTTTGGTTTGTTGATGTGCAAGATCAACATCCATGCTTTTGTTTGCTTTCCCCATTATTTTTATTTTCCTTTTATTTTTATAATAAATTACACAAAAGACAACTTTCTCATCTGCTTCTTTATGGGGAAATTTCCACCACACCTGCGTGAGCACCTGGTGTTATCTTGTGATATATAAAGTTCTGCTATTCATTGGGGGCATGTATTAAGTGTTACATTTGTATAAGACATTGCATTGTATAAGACAAACCATTGTTTTGTTATCTGAATTCATGTGTGTGTGCTAATGAAGTGAACCAATGTATAGTCTAGTAACTGTACATCTGCATCATCTCTTTTCCATAAATGTGAAGGGATCTGTTGTAATTCATCTTGATTCACCTCAAGGTCAACATAACATAATTCTGATATATAGGGCTTTCCTCTAAGGTCGGCTGTGTCAGAGCTCTACGTCCACTTCCTGTTTTAGCGCAGTAGTTCCGGTTTTGTTGCATCATTCTGTCCTCGCTACCTTTTTATTTCCGGTTTTATTTTGTAAGCACTTACGTTTCTCGTCACGCCACAGCAGTTCCTGCTTTACTTCTGGTTTTCAGTTACGCATCTGTGTCTCATCTGTCATTACTCACCAGGACATTTAAACACCACCTGTTTCCTTAGTTCTCCGCCAGATCGTTGTACTCCTACCGTCACTTTCCAGCATTCTATTGACAGCTTAGCTCGTGTTTGACCCTGCTCCGTATTTTTTGACTTCTGATTCTCGCCTGATCCTGACCTGGTATTGTACACTGTGATTTCTGTTATTCGACCCGTGCCTGTCCTCTGGAAGTGACCTAGCCTGCTCCTTCTGTGCCTATGTCTTCATGTTTTCAAGTGTATAACCCGGACTGTTTTGAGACTACAATTCCCGCATTAAAGCCCTTTTAATTACTTCCTCTGTCTGCTGCGTTTCGCAGTGCATGCGGGTCCGATCTCTACCAAGACCTGACAGGCTGTGGGCACAGTCTGGGTTGTCCAGTTCAGAGCTATCCTCTTCCAGCCTGTTGTAGGGCTGTATTGTTTTGCTGTGGTTGCCAGTCATGCGCTCTGTTAACAACCTCATCTGCGGCATAGCCCACATCATTCCAGGTTTGAACCTTTGCTCAAAGAAACATGAGGCACATTTCTGTTACAGTAGACTCCTTCCTGTTTCTGGTTCAGTTCACATGTCAAAAAGGCCACGTTTGTCTTCCAGCACAAACATTTTATTTTCAAAAATGGTCCTACTTTTTCTTGCAACTGTTTAGCCTGATACATGGTCATATCTGTATGTACTGCAATGTAAATTCTCTGGGTCCTGATAATGTCCACTATAGACTCTACTTTTTGTCATTCTCGCTATTTCATTACGTTTCTGTGGGTTCATTCTTTAGGTCAAGGCTGTACCAGTAACAGGGTTCTCCCCTCTCATATAGTACAAAATTATGTGTTTGTCTGATACGTTCAATGATCAGTCTCCCTTCTATAGGGACTATAGTCAACTTCAGTTTGGGAATTGCGTCTCTCCCCAATAATTTTACTGGAGAAGATGGGCTATATAAATCATGTACAATAGCCTTAGTTCCTGTAACTGGATCAATCAAGGCAAAGGCTTCTGTTACTGCCATGTCAATGTCTCTGTTTGCTGATTGCACCATAACTTCACTTTTGCCTAAATGTTGTTTGACTCAAATGCCGTTTAACACTGTCTTAATGGCTCCAGTGTCCACTAAAAACTTCTCTTTTTTTACCAAGGACGGTTAAAGTGACTTGAGGGTAGTCATGCATGTGAAACAGTCTTTCTGCCAAATTTATTTTTAATTGTTCTTCAGTGAGTTCATCATTCCAATCTGTCTCTTCTTTCTCTATTTGGTGGGTTAGTCGTGTGTCACATTTGCAGTCACGTGCCCAATGTCCTGTCTCCCCACATTGCCAACAAACATTCTTATTTCTCTAGAGTTTCTATCTCGTCCACACCTAAATGGTCATCCACCACGTCTTCTAAACCTTTCTCTGCCACGTCCTCTCTGCTCTCTGTTATCTTGCCAATAACATTCTTCATTGTCTGCAACAAACGCTGTCGCTTTTACTTTGTCTTTGTTTTTCATGAGTCTTTTAGCATGCCTTGCATGGTCCAAAAATGTGTTCAATGTGCAGTTGGGCAGGTATACTAGACTCTTTTCTACCTTTTTCTTCAAGTCCAATCTTAGATCTCTGGTAGACAGCATTTTTGTTGCTGATTGTAAGGCCCAATTTGGTCATTGTTAGGTTGAAGACCACTATGAACTTCAAACAGCAGGTATTCTATTGTCAAAGTATTCAACATTTTCATTCTCTTTTTGGCATGTGAAATTAATTTTTGCCCAGTGTGTTCTCTGGGGACACTGAGATTTATATCTGTCATAAAAACTTTGTAGTCATGCCTTCAGGTCAGCATTTCCATAAGGCAATAGATCGTTTCGGTTAACTAAAGGATTCCAATCTCCTTTGATCAAGATCCACTTTCCTGCCACTATTTGCCTAATTACCTTGATTGATTCAAGTTCTTTTTCCTGGTGTTTAGTTTTTTCAGCTTTCTTCTTTTGTGTTCTGGTTTGCACTCCACTTCCTGTCCCTGTCTCTCCCCCCACTGCCCCTAACTCATTAAGACCGGCGTAAATTGACGTTTTTGGACCTACTGAAATTAAAGAACATTTTATTTAAGCCCCGTCTCCAAGCTGTATGTTTGGATCCTTCGTTCCCTGCCTCTCTGACAGTCCTTGACAAACAAGACCATTCAATATATGCTGTAACATTTCATTTGTTACAGCATTTTAAAGAACCACATATGGTAGCATAAAGCCTTATTAATCTATGCATTTATTTTTACTGTTTAAACATTCCGATTTCTCTGCTTATTTGAGTACTTCTTTTTTCTTGAGTTCCCTCTATCTTAAAACTTGTTTCACCTTTCTTTTACGTTGCATTACTTGTCTTTACTTTGTTCTAAAATTTTGTAAACTCAGAAGTATGAATGAGCGATTTTGTTACTTTAGAAGTCATGAAGAAACTCAAATGAAACTGAAACTATAACTGTTAGAGTAAATATGATTTACTGATTGATTAATGATTTTCTTATTATGATGTTCCGTCACTTACAGGGCTGACTTATTGTTTGTTACATTAACAGCTGTTACATATAAGAAGGAAGCTGCTATAACTCATTGTGACTCCTTGGTTTCTGTAGTCTTCTGGTCTGTACAGGTGCTACTGAGTGTGAAGCAGGGAGAACATGATTAAAAGCAGTGAATTAGCTGGATGAATTCCCTCGCTTCGGCCTGAGTTAGAAACCTATGTTGTCATACCACAAGCAGGCTAACAAATTAACCACTTTAATGTGTGAACACCTGGTCTCTTGTACTGGAGATTGTAGGGTGACGAACACCATCTTGGTTTACTTTATGAGTACATGTGGAATCGGTTAACACTGAATCTGATAACCTAGATAATGTTTAATCCCCTTCAATATGAAGTCTGTTTTGCAGACAGGCCCATCAAGAAGAAAGATGACACATTCAGATGATTTGTAAACAATTTAACATTTCTTTTTCTCAGTGTAAATGGTTATGTGGTGCTAAACTACAAGTTAAAGGATATATATAAATAAACTGTAAAACTGTGAACTGTATGACTCAATGAGAGTGTTCAACTCACACAGGGTGATCTGCAGATTTCAGTGATCACGTCTGGCTGCTGTGACAAAAAAATAAGAGCAAAAGGAGACACAGATCACTCTATCCCATATGTTAAACAAATACTTGTTGGCACTTGTTTGAGCATAACCAAAGCTTTGCTGCTTGTTTTAACAGTGTACTGTAAATCTATGAGCGCAGTATTTTCATCTGGGTGTGTAAGGCATGTATGTTTCTCCGATTTTGCTAGAAGTACTTTCGCAAATTCCACAGAAGATATATAATTAACTTTACTTGACGCCACACCTCTGCTTCACTTCCCTCTAGGAAACAGTTCTGGTTTTATAGAGAGACTGTTTGATCTTCCTACGCACTTCTTTCTCTTTCTCTTCTGTGGAAGATAATTCCAGTGAACAGTAATGACGTGGTTATTCTTGTGTAAGAAGCCAGGCCTAAACTAGTTTGTTTTGTTTACAAATCCAAGAGTATGCATTACCAGTTAATTCAACTACACTGTACACAACATTCACTTGAAAAACTTCAGACAAGAAAGAACTAGCCAGCAGGATGATGACGGGCAGATGAAATCACAGTGTAAAGAAAAAGAAAAAGAAAGCCTTTAATAGTCTCACAATGGGTAAATTTTGTCTCACAAACAGCAAAGGCAGAAAGAAACTGTAAACATGTCACAGTTACTATAACAACAGTAAGAAAATGGAATCACCACATTTTAAACTACCAGACATTAGGGGTGGGCGGTTCAATCCTAACGTTGGTATCGATAATATCGATCGATACCCCAACAACAATATCGACACTTAGGCTGACTTTTTACTTTTAAATTTTTTTTTCAAAGACGCGACCTAACTATCTTGTCTGTCTGCATCTCTAAATGCCTGTGTGTACAGTAAGCGGCGTATGCCAGAGCGAAGCCAACACACACCAATACCCCCCCACCGTATGGTTATTTTTTCAAGCCAAAAACAAAACAATAGCAACCTGTGCAATCTGCTGAAAGGGTGTTAAATACTGTACAGTGGCAACACCACCAATTTATATTATATATTTATATTTACTGTTGAACTTTGGGCTTTATTTAATGAATACATTTAAAACAAAACACCTAAAAGTCATGAAATTGTATTTATATTTGATAATGCATTAATTGTCAAAAAGTATCAGTATTGGTATCAATATCGGCGATACTGGTACAGTACTTACTTGGTATCGGATCAACTCCAAAGTTTGCAGTATCGCCCACCTCTACCACACATATCTGGAATAGTTTTCAGAATCCAAATCTAATTGCCTACCTGCCTGACTGCACATCCCTCAGCCCCCTCCCCCCTACATCCCTCACACTGCCCCTCACAAAAGCCCAGGTGAGAAAGCAGCTCAGCAGAACCAAGGTGAGGAAGGCGTCGAGCCTAGATGGCATCAGCTCCAGGTTGCTCAAAGCATGTGTGAATGAACTGTGCTGTGTTATGTTCTACGTGTTCAGTCTGAGCCTGAAGCTGGGGAAGGTGCCACAGCTGTGGAAGACATCCTGTGTGGTACCAGTACCAAAGACATGTCGGCCAAATGACTTCAAGGACTACAGACCTGTGGCGCTGGCCTCTCATCTGATGAAGACGATGGAGAGGCTGGTGCTTACCCATATTCATCTTATGGTGACCCCTGCAGTTCGCCTACCAGCCCGGTATTGTAGTTGAGGATGCTGCCATCTTCCTCCTGAACAGAACTTTGTCACACCTGGATCAGGGTGGGCTGCAGGCTGGGAGCTCTGTGAGAATCAGTTTTTTTTACTTCTCCAGTGCTTTTAACACCATCCAACTGGTGCTGCTGAGGGACAAGTTGATGCACATGGGGGTAGACCAACATCTGTCTGCATGGATGCTGGACTACCTCTCTAACCGCGGCAGTATGTGAGGGCTCGCCACTGTGAGTCTGACATGGTCGCCTGCAATGCGGGAGCCCCGCAGGGAACACTTCTGGCTCCATTTTTGATCACTGTCTACACCGCAGACTGGCTCAGCATCCTGTCACCTGCAGAAGTTCTCAGATGACTATGCCGTTGTTGACTTGACTACGGATGACAATGACAGAGAAAACCAAGGAGCTGGTGGTAGACTTTCGTAGGCACAGACACTGCACTAGCACTGGTGAACATCCAGGCAAGGGACATTGCGAGAGTGGACTCTGACAAGTATTTGGGTGCTCACCTCAACAATAAACTGGTGACACAATATAGATGCACTGTATAAAAAAGGACAGAGCAGACTCTATGTGTTAAGGAGACTGAGGTCTTTTGGAGTCCAGGGCCCACTCCTAAAGACCTTTTATGACTCTGTGGTGGCATCAGCCATCTTTTATGGAGTGGTCTGCTGGTGCATCAGCATCTCAGCAGCAGACAGGAGGTGACTGGATAAGTCACAGCTCCGTTCTGGGGCTGCCTCTTGATTCAGTGCAGAATGTGGGAGAAAGGAGGATGGTAGTTAAGCTATCAACCATGAACGATGCCCACCCACTGTATGAAACGGTGTCATCACTATGCAGCTCCTTTAGTGACAGACTGATACATCCTAAGTGTCTGAAGGAGCAACACCATAGGTCGTTTCTAACTGCTGCTGTAAGACTTTACAATCTAAGATGCTCCCAGTGAACCACTGATAATTGTAATTGTTACTACAACTTCACCTTATACTGTAGTCACCATCTACATGTTTGGGCAATCTTTTATCTTGTGCAATATCCAGACAACCGATGGTGGAATTACCCATCACCTGCACCAGTGTGCATGTGTGTATACATACTGTATAGGACATCTTTATTTTATTTTAAATTGTACATAATTTTGATCCTGCTGTTGTTTTCTAACTGTACTGCTGCTGCAACGTAGAAATTTCCCCATTGTGGGACGAAAAAGACGATCTTATCTTATCTTATCTTATCTTATCTTATCTTATCTTATCTTATCTTATCTTATCTTATCTTATCTTATCTTATCTTATCTTATCTTATCTTATCTTATCTTATCTTATGATCAGAATCTCCCAGTGTAATGGAAAAATTGTACTTTAATGCTTTTGGGTTCATTTCTGACTCTGCATAGTGACCATGCATTCTGTACTTGTTGATTAGACCCAGAACTGAGCATTCTCAGACAGACAATCTATCTCCCTCTCAAGGTGACCGATTGTTCATGGCCTGAGTCTGCCTTTTAACCCTGGGCTCTGGCTCCTTTCTGTCTGATGCCTCACCAGACCCAAGGCTGTAGCCTTGTTTATTCCCTGTGTAATATGAACATCTTCACCCACAGTGTGATAAGGAGATTCCACCAGGTCCAGGGAAAAAGGTTAAAAGGCAGAAGCAACTTGAGGATCGTGGGCTCTTTGCATCACACCTTCGTGGTGTGTGCACTGATCTCCCCAGCTGGTTTTTGGTTTGTTGATGTGCACGATCAACATCCATGCTTTTTATTTGCTTTCCCCATTATTTTTATTTTATCCTTTCTTTATTATTTTAATAAATCGCACAAAAGGACAACTCTCTCATCTACTTCTTTATGGAAAATTTCCACCACACCCAGACAGACTATTTTAGGATGTGCTTTAATCTTTGTGTTGTTTACACCAACATCATGCTGTTTGCATCTTATTTGCCAATTAAATTGATGCACATTTGTCTACTAAGAAACCACACCTCAGGACAACCTGCAGAACAAGACCAGAACCAGGGGCCTCATGTACAAAGACTTGCGTAGATTTCCTACTAAAGTTTGCTTGGGTGAAAATCCAGAAAACAGTGTAAGTAGAAAAAAATCCGGTTGTAGCAATGTCCCCTAAGTAAAAATCTACGCATGTTTCATCTGTACATTCCAGTTGATGTAGAATTGAGTGCAGGTAAATTAGTAGCAGACTCCTCCCATGACACACCTCAATATAAATATGTTAATTCATTTAAAAGCGGTCTGCGTCTGTGCAGTACGTCGAGCAGGATCGTGTGTGCAGGTGTTAATGCTGCAGGTAAAAGTGGTCTGAAATCAACAAAGTGAAGCGAAGGGCGTCCATTTTTACCCAGGCTAAGAAGAAGACGAACTGACCTTCTGACACTCTGTTCAGCTACAAATAGGAAGTTTTTACATCAAACTATTGACCAGTATTGCTGCTAAAAATTAGATGTACTTTGGGGGCGCACAGGTTCTATACGCAACAGGAATTAATATTAAGATAAAAATAGTAAGCCACCAATCTGGTACCAGATTCAAATCAGATCCCAGCCATGCTACTAAACCAGGCCCCTCAACACAATGTTGCTGACTGTAGCTGCATTTGGGCATTGCAGATTATTTGTACATTGATGAAATAAAAATGTTTGCATGCTTCATCCTGCATGCGTTTATTGTTGTGTCCTGTCAATGGGTCCGATCACATCAGGTAAGCTAGCTCTCAATGCACATTGCGCTTTAATGTTGCCTTGATCAGCAGCATTATATGGGAACTTGATGCCCTACTGACATATGGATCATTGTGTCCAACAGAGCTGGCATGGCTCGGCTCAGATTCCACTGGCATAAACCCGACCGGTCAGTAGCTCTTGAACCCTAGTGTGGTCAGCAGCTGGATGTGATTGACTGCATGGTTCTCACTGTGTCGAGCTCCAACAACAGATGCCTATAATGGATTCTCTAATAGATCGTCTAATAGATCATCGTTCTTCTCCGTTGTGACTAAAAATCGTTTTCACATGATTAACAGTTTTCCTGTTTCACCTCTTAGTGTAGCTAATGGACCAATAGCTGTAGAAAAGTAGTAGTAAGGGAGCTACCGTAGACTTACGCTAATTTCTCCTTTACGTACTTCTTGATACATCTGAATTTAGGCATAGATTCATACTTACGTACGTACAGGTTTTTATGCATAAGTATGCTTCGTATATGAGGCCCCAGGGCTTTCACAGTACAGACAAAGTGAGAAACAGAAGAATTGAGTTTAATGCACAGTGTTGAGCTTTTTTAAACAGCATCAAGAAATGCTGTAGTTCAAATGTAGCCTGTGGGAAAAAAAGAAAATTTAGTTGGACTTGTCAGCAGCTGTTTTCTTTCTCTTGTCCAATTTTAGCACTTTAGTAATATATGTTTATAACTCAAAATAGTTAAAATTAATTTTAAGTCATAGTGCCATAAACAATACACTTCTCACATTGTGTTGCAGCATATCAGAGACTTATATAATAATTAAAATGTTTTCAGCTTGAAAGACGTGCCAGTGGAAACCTGACAGTAAAAGAGTTCCTATGTCACAGTTTCGGCCTGGTTCCTGCTTTATTTCGAAAGGACTTCCTTCTCTGCTCACATCACAGCCATGCCACTGTCATGTTTTAGTTACAGTTCCTGTTTTACTTTGAAGGACTTCCTGTCTTATTCATGTCACACCTGTTTCCCATGCTATCCCCGGTTCATCACGCACACCTGTCAGCAATCCTGTATAGCCCACCTTGTTTTTTGATCCTGCCTGAACCTGACTTCTGATTCCTGCCTGCTTCTTGTGTGTACCTACATTCTGGAAGAGACTGGTAAAGTACCTAACTGCCTGACCACGAGATAGCCTGCACCTTGCCTGTACTTCTGCCGTGCTCATTTGTTATTAAAACCTTGCCTGTCCCCTGAACTGAGTTTGCCGGCTCCCTTTGTGCCATTACCTAAGACCAACTGTGTATGACCTTGCCTGAACTTTACTCTGCCTGTGCATAATAAATCCTGTTACTCTCATCTGCAACTGTCTGAGCCGTGCATGTGGGTCCGTCACCTCAGAAACCCCTGACATCCTAACGTTAAGGTATTATGTTACCTGCCAATAAAAGTCTTTGTTTGAACCAGGTGGGGTAGTGTTCTCATCTTACACTGACTATGTGCTAGCCAAGTGCCAATGAAATGTTTATGTTGAGGTTGTTTTATCTTAAAACTCACTAACGCCACTGCCTTCACATTTGCCTCAAGTGATCAGACATGTACAGTAACAGCAAATCAGCCCGTGGCACTGGGAAAAGACACCCCCTGACAAGGACACAGACTTGTAAAACAACATGTTTAACAGTGACTTTCAAGAAACATTATTATTGCATCCATTTGTGTCAGTTTCCTCCCACATATACACTGTAAGTCCAGATAAACTGAGTTTACTTAAAACATTTGCGGAAACTGGTTGCCTTAAAAAAAGTAAGTAAGCTCAATGAAAATTCAATTCAATTTCAATTCAATTGTATTTTTATAGCGTCAAATCATAACAAATTTATCTCAAGGCACTTTACAAAGTAAGGGTTACTTACACAACTAAACCCAACACATCCCACATACAGCAAGCCTTTAATTTGACAGCAACAGTGGAGAGGAAAAACTCCAGCAGAACCAGGCTGGATGTGGGCAGCCATCTGCCTTGACCGGTTGGGGTCAAGGCAGATGGGGGAGATAGAGAGTTGGGGGAGATAGAGAGAGAGAAACGCACAGCAACAACAACAAGCAACAACAGAGCACAGGCAGGATGGTTGGACCAGAGACTGGACTGGATACAGGCAGGATGGTTGGATCTGCAGCTGCCCATCACAGACACAAAGCTCTGAGTCAGATGATACCTGCAGGTGAGGACAGAATGGAGGAGGGGGGGGGGCACAACTACTGGAGAGAAAGAAACAAGGTTAGTTGAACATAGAACAATGATGGGAGGTTATTGGACACAAGAGGTAGAAGGAAACAGAGGAGCTCAGTGTATACATTAAGTCTCCCAGCAGTCTATGTCTATTACAGCTTAACTAAGAGATGGTTCCTGTGACTAACAATCATTGCCAGTGACCTGAACCATCTCTAATTTTAAGTTTTATCAAAAAGGAAAGTTTTAGGCCTAATCTTAAAGGTGGAGAGTGTGTCAGCTTTTCAAACCTGAACAGGGAGCTGGTTCCACAGGAGAGGAGCTTGGTAGCTAAAAGCTCTGCCTCCCGTTCTACATTTAAAGTTTAGAGGGAAAAAAAATAAAAAGACTAAAAGGTTTATTTTTAGTCCAATACACTAAATGCAATTTTCATTTAACTCGAAATCCTTAATAGTATCTGCTACTTATATGCTAGACTACTTCCCTTAAAACTTTATATTCAGTGCACTAATAACCAAATTGACTTAACTTAAAAACATTTATAGTATCAACTATGTAATCCATTGTCTTATTCTAATCTTAAATTAAGTCAAAGCAAAAATTGTATTGCTAATTTCGAATTCAATTAAAATCTAAGCCCTCAGGTATCGTCAAGTTGCCGTACTTCTTAGGAAGGTGGTACTTCTTCGTCATGCCTTTCTGTAGATAGTTGGCTAACCTCTTTCCGTGTTGCCTTGATCTTAGCCTCCAACCTCCGTTTCCATGGGGGATACTACACGTTATGGCTTGTGTTGATTTTGTAGAGAAGTGCCTCAAGGATCACAGCTGCTGATTAGTCTCAGTGATGGTCATAGTTGGTATCGTTCATAGTGCTGTATTGACATCTTTAGCACACTTTCAGAGGGTGCTTTACCTGTACTTGTTCTTGGTAACCAACTTCGGGGGTTCTGGGTCTTGACCATGATCTTCATTCTTAGGTCAGCTGCTCTTGGGTTAAGCTCTATTATTGGGGCTTGACACCCAATCTCTGATTGTGGAGAGGATGATGGTATCTCCCCTTCTGACTTGGCGTGCTGGCCCCCCCCTTGCCGTAGCATTTATGTTGTGTTGTACCTCATTAATCTGTAGTTGTGACATCAAGTGTTTCTTGCCGATATTAGAGCACTGTGCTACTACTGTAGCTGTTTCGGTGTTAGTTTAGTTGTTGTTAGGTTTCGTTGTATCCATAGTTCCCACATTCTCTTCATGTAGCCCCGCTGACTGGGGTTACAGGTGTAGTAGCATTTCAATAGTTCCCTGTTCTCATCTCTTGTCCATGAGTGAATTATTCTTGTTTCAGTAGGCCACTTTGCATCAGGTTCCCTAACACCTGACGCGGACATTAGTTGACCCGGGCAACGTCCGAGCCTGTGTGACTCTGTTTTTACCTCTCATTGCGTAGCGAGGTAGGCAGATACAGTAGCATTAAGGACCTTGCCAAAGGGCCCAGACAGTATTTTTTTGCTCGCTTTGACCAGGATTCGAACCAACACCCCACTGTACCGAAGTTAGTGACAGCGACATATAGTTATATTTAGATTCCATAATCTTAATAAACAGCTTTGTATAGCACATTATTGAGCATGTGTTAATACTTAAAATGTTAGTTTGAGCTTTAATTCAACATAACATTCAGGCCTGCAGGGTGTGTCTATACAAGGTAAATGGGTTCCTGAGTAAACAATGTCGGACATGTTTGAGCTGCCAACCCTTTTGTGTGTTTGTCTGTGTGCTTGTGTGTGTGTGTTTCAGCAGCAGTTTCCTGTAGAACAGGTTTTCTGCCTGAGGACACTAAATACTGTACACGCACCCGCTTTTCAGCAGGGTCAGCAAATCCAGTTTCTACATTTGATTCATTCGTTCAAGAGAAAATTCTGTGGTGTAGTCTTACACAAAATGCAAAATGTATGCATTTTTGTGTTAACTGACTATGGCAGTTTTAAAATTTAGGCCAAATATAATAATGTTACATACTACTGCATAATGAAGAAGAACAATTGATTTGATTAACATCCCATAACTGATGCATAAATGATCTTTGTGCCTGGGTCCGACTAACTAATCCTTTATTTTACTTTTAACAGAACATGTGCCAGAAGACAATAACCAAAAGTTGTGTAGGAGCTGCATAAAACCTAAGACTTTGACTAAAATCCTCTGAGAACTGAACTTGATGTTGTCACGAACTTCTGTAACAAACAGGTTCTGTTACACTTCTGACAAACAGTCTCTGACAAGGTACAACCAAAAATGATGACCTGCTTGCAATCAGAGAAGGACCCAAACGTTCAGACCCAGGAAGTACAAACAATTAAATTTCAAGCCTGTAAAGAGTGCCGTTTAGTATGGTAAATGGTCTGTACTTATATAGGGCTTTAACGACCCTTCTAGGATCCAAAGCGCTTTACACTACTTCTCATTCACATATTCGCATTCACATTCACACACTGATGGCAGCAGCTGCCATGCATCGGCGCTCGCTTGAAACATCAGGGGCAATGTGGGGTTCAGTGTTTTGCCACAAGGATACTTTGACACATCTAACATGGCGATCAGGGGACGACCTTCCTACTGACTGCACTATTGCCACCCCAGGTATGGACAGGTACATTGTCTAGCTCTTGACAGGTAAGGTTCTTCAGCATTCCTGATGGCCCCACCCCAAGGCGGATAATATTTATACAGTAAGTGCTAATATCAGTCTACACAATAAAATATGTCGGACATGTTTTTTTTTATAAAAAATAACCTATTCAAGACAACATATCGATAAGATGATGAATTATTATATGTGATTCCACGTTCTCCTGGCTGCCTTTGTGGAGAGTTTGCATGTTCTCTGCATAGTCCCTACCATGTAGGCGTGAGCCTCTCACATGATTAACAGCCATATTTTTACAAACATATTTATTATGTTTCACATAGGTATTGGTATTGTATAGGTATTGTGATGCTGTGATGATGAATACCCCCATGGATATACAACAAAAACAGATTTATTTTCATTTTCTGCACGTCAGTTTTAGAAAGTCAGTACCATACTTTAAATAACACAAAGATTATACAGCTACAGCTGCTGAAGCCATTTTATACTAATTTTGATAAACAAACATTGTCTAACACCACTCATTCCCATTGTTTTGTTAGCATCTACACATATTGGAAACAGTTTTAGCAAGAGCTTTAAGTTTGAACCATTCGTTTTAGGAAAACCTTTTAAAACCTTAATTTAATTTATTGAGGGAATTTCAAAAAATTGTTTCTTTCAATTATAATTTGTAAGAGGCCAAGTGAGATTTTCTGAAATAGTAAAAATAAAAACTAACAACAGAGCGCAAACGCAGGAAAACAAACCCGAATCATTGTGATTCTCATAAATCACTAATTAATTACTATTCTTACTACTATTACTATCTTTGTTCAGCTAAAAGCAATATCATATAATTAAGCTAAAGCTTGTGGACCCTTAACTGTGTTCAGTGGTAAGAGGACCGATACGCTTTTGAAAGTTGGACGGTTATGGCTGAGCAAGACTGAGTGATTGTACTTTGTAGGAACGTCGGCTAGGACGACGAGTAGGTGGAGCACCTCCCCCTACCTCGGTTCATAAGCTTCCTCCTCTCTTCCATCAGCTCCAGTCACTCGCAGTCACATAGGCGCGAGGATCTAAGCCGTCATTTCTCCGTTTTTCACAGTTATGATTCGTGTTTGTTTTCCAGCGTTTGCGCTCCTGTCGTTTGTGGTGAGTCCTAAACCTGCTTCATTGTTTTTCATGTACGAATCGTGTATACTTAGCCTATTGTAGAACTGTGTATACGGTCTGATAGTGAATATATATTGTGTGGCGTTTCTATGAAGGCTCTAGTCATAAACTGTAATTATAGTTTACGAGTTCTAAAAAAATATTGTATCCGAGCGCGGAGCTACTGTCATCTGTGAGCAGAAGCGACTGTTTTTAACAGTAGGAAAAATACGAACTGTCGAACACAACGTTAATTTGTGTCTATACTTCCCCTACATTTGAAAAAAATCGGTTATAACCTGACAACCACCTGGTTACCAGGTAAAGGAGTAACAATGCAATTTTACTCGGTGTACGTGAATCACCCATTTCAAAAGTTTAACCGATATTACTGTACGCGAGTAAAAAACTATTGTATCTATCTATTCTATAAGTTCTTTTTGAAAAAGTCAGCATTTACTACTACTAATTGTTACCTTTGAGTCATGTTCACATGAAAGATGAAGAACTAATGTTCTAAGTGTAGTATATATTTGTGTATCAAGGATACCTGTAAAAATGTGTCTGACCTGAATATAGTAATGGACAAACTTTGATAAAGATTGAAATCCAAATAAGTTTAGGCTTTGTGACTTTGTCTTGAAACCTACCTGTGTGTACTGTACACTCTTTTTCTTTTGCTATTTTGCTGTTTTCCTTGCCATGTCCTGTGTTGTTTTATGAGCTGCACAATGAGGGAAAAGAGTATGAGAGTAACTGACCCTCAGTGGAGAGTGGTGCAATTTATTGTGTTAAAAATAAATGGGGTTTTGCCCTTGGCTTGTAGAACTACCACAGAAATTTCTGTCTGTTCTTTACACTCTTCCTCTCCTCTCTGGGAGGATTGAACCTGCAATATAATAAATATTTTACTTTATTAAACATAAAAATGAATTAAATATTACTTAAATATAACTTACATAAACGTACATCATAGTAACTATTCCTGCAAATGCATTTAGAATAAAATTTACTAAGGAGTGAGTAAGATCTAGTGATTTGTTTGGCTCAATAACTAAAAAAGTTAAGTGAAGGGTACTTGAATGAAAACTACTAAAATTGGCCCTGTGATAGTTACTTAGGATTTCTGCATGGGAATTGTTACCTAGGTTTCCCTAGGTAAGTTTCATTCCACATTTTTTTCAGTGTAGGCAGTGTGTGTGTAAGTAACAACTCAGTCCCACCCTCTTGGTTGACAGGTCAAATTTCAGCCAGACTATGGTATGTCTGGGTCTGAAGCAGTGCCTGAGCTTCTTTGTACTGTTTCAGCATGTACACTGTAAACCCTGATTAGTTAACGGAACTAAAGTAAACTGATTCCCTCAAAAGTTTACCAACTTGAACGTCAAATGTCATAAGAACTTAAAACGGTTGATTATACTACATGTTCTTATTGATTGTTCTTAATTCTAATTAAATCAACTTAAATATTGTTAATTGATGTAACTCAAAATGTATTTCATTATCACCTGTGATTAAGTAAACAGAAATCAAAATAACATAAACAATATGACTCCAGAATAAATAAAGTGCAAATTTAAAATTTCAATTATTTTGAGTAAACATAAGTTCAGCAAATTAATAATTGCAAATTATTTAAAAAGCAAAGAAAACAAAAAAATATATATTTAGCTTAGCTATCAGTCAAGTATGATTTTAAATATATAATAGTAAACCCTTTAACAAACTTACAGCACAACAAACATACAGTTTGCAAAACATTATAAAATACAGGAACACATTTTTCCCTTTGGGGTCCTATGCCTGACTAAAAACCCCTTTCACAGATGAATATCTGCAGTTTATGTTCAAGTCATTCTTAAGAGTATGAAACTTTGGTGATAGTTTTACGTCTTCCACACTAAGTAAAATTTTCTAAGTGAATTCAAATGTGTTGGTCAGCTCTGTGGGATAGCTAAGATTTAATGCAAAGATCAGTCTAAACATTATCAGGAAGACATTGGCACATCTGGGGAGGCTGACCACATGTCACTTTAACCGAAAGACATTTTTACATGCTGGTAGTAAACTGAATGTCTGTCACTGTCACAAATGAATGAAAAGAGGGACACTGCAACATCTCCAATATCTGGTTTATCAGACTCATTCTGTATGAATAAAAGAGAAGCACAAATTACAAATTAATGTATGGTGTCTGCAAATATCAGACAGCAGACTTAATTTCTAAAAAACAATCACTGATTAGATGATGCAATCTAGAAGACTCTACAAACCATTATGCTGTTATAGTTTGGTTAAGGTCACATACTGCAGTAAGGTATGGGAAAACAGATCAGCATCTAAAAAATGCCCGCTGTTCGCTATCGTTGCTATAGTTGAAGTGCGCGATTTGTGCAATACTTACGGTAACAGTGTTGCGATCGCAGAAAGGAGCCGAGCGACTCCCTCCTGTGAACAATGGAGATGCTATTATGAGAGTTTATCTCCTAAGGAAACAAAAAGTAAAGTGCAAGAGTTCAGAAATGATGGAATTCACTGTATGTTTGGAAAAATTCACTGATGGAATGTATAAAAACACAATTGGCAACATGATGTCCATGTATAGATTCTAACTTCATCCAGTAATTCAGCCTTCATTGTGTTATAGCTCCAAACTGTAGCTGTGGGAAAGGTTAATACTGAAGACAATGTGGTAAGAAAAAGAAGAGAATGGATTCTCCCGGCTAGGACTCTGATGGAAAATGTAGACTACACCCAAAAGGAATACATTGCCAAGGTAGGTCACTGTTCTCTACTAACACTAAAACATAACTGCTGTCAGAAATTTGGAATAAATATCTAAATCTACCATGACTACTACAATTAGTCCTACTACTAATAATAATGGTGATATCCTGTATATCAATCAAAAAAATGCATCTGTCACCTTAGATAAAGCTAATATGGGTTTTGTCAGCACATACAGTATATGTATATATATATATATATATATATATAATATATATATATTTATAATAGCCACCAGCCACTAGATGGGGTTATTGAAAAAGAAAAATATTTTGAGGTGTATTTTGTGTTTGTGCAATGAAATAATAAGGTTTTGCTTTTGTTTCAGATTCGATCAGACTTTGAATTGGATTCTAATATTCACTACTCCCTGCAAGGCATTGGTGCAAATCAATATCCCTTTCATGTATTTGTAGTTGACACTAAAACTGGACTGATTCGTGTCACCAAAGTACTTGACAGAGAATTCATTGACACATATAACGTAAGAGCTTCATGACTCGCAACTATTTTTGCTATACTTTGAATTTGAATTTATTTGAATGTAATATTATTTGATTCACTAGATGGATACTTTCTGGGGAAGAGAGGGAGACTTAGGATAGAACTTTATAGGGTAGGATAGAACTTTATTGATCCCACAACGGGAAAATTCTTTAGGCAGCCATGCTGGCAGTGCCGTCCGACAGTGGAATCAAGTTGCAATACAATACAATACAATACAATACAGAAAACCGATACATCAAGCAATGCATCGAAGATGACCCAGATGTTTATAGATCAGTCCAACAGATGTCCTTGTAGGGAGACACAGTAAATGTTATAACGTTTTTTTTTTTTTTTTTTTAAATGAGCCTTGTACTGACTACACATTTGCATTCATATGGCTCGTTTGATAAAATTGAAACTTATCTGTTCCTGTTTCCATTACTCTAACACAGACACGCCTGCTAAAGCAGCCACTGGCACCATAGCTATTCAGGTGGACGGTCTAAATGACAACTGCCCCACTTTGACCAGTAACATCCAAACTCTGTGTACCATGGATGATGCTGTCATTGTGAATGCAGTAGATGTTTACAGATCAGTCCAACATTTGTCCTTGTAGGGAGACACAATAAAGGAAAAAGAAGGTAGAAGCACAGCTGTTGACTTAGATTGGACACTGGAAGGGAAGAGGAAGGGGAGGAAGTACAAATAATACAGCAAATGTTATAACGTTTTTTTTAAACGAGCCATAACTAATTTGGCTAGATCAATAATCCAATCGAACAGGACTCAGGGCTCATTGCCTCCTTCGGGTCTATGGGTTACCCATCTCCTCAAGCTTGCCAGACAAGGCTGTTGCCATTTTCCACAAGTGTCCAGTCTGTCTGCACATTATCCGTCTGTCTCCTTTCCTCCTCCGAGCGGGCAGAGATGTTACTAGTCAGTCCTTCAATCCGGGCCTTCTGGGCCATGCATCTCGCATGTAGCCAGAGGCAAAAGTCACCGAGGGCCAGAGTGGTTTTGCCTGTGATTTTTTTCTTTTTGAGAAAACTTTGTTAAATGCAATGAGTGACCAGTTGTTTAGCTAAAAAATATTTGTTCCGGAATAGCAGATCAGGGTACTAAGAAAGGACAGAAACACTGCAAGCAAAAGTAGAATAGGGAGCAAAGAGAACACATGTCTGCACTCTTCAAGGACATAGTATTAGAAAAAATAGATGGTCCACTAAATGTTCCTTTACTGTTTACCTCAACACTATTTTAAACTAACACACAAAGTAACACATAATGTTTACTCAACTAATTCTGTTTATGAATGAACAGGCTGCAATACATGATGGGGAGGCAACTAATTTTGAGTGAATATCTTCTCCTGTTTCAGTTGTCTGGTGTTGCTACATACACTAGTGGTAAAGAAGCAGAGAAGAAAATTGATATAAGAATTAAGGTTTTAGATGAGAACGATAATGCCCCAGTGTTTGGATTCATTAAGCCAGGAGAGGTGAAAGAGCTCAGTCCTGCAGGTAAGTGTACAATAAGCCCTGTCCTGCTTTGTACTGCTATTTTTCCACCCTTAACATTTACATTTGGACTTTTGCACATTTAACTAAATGTGAGAAAACATGTTGCATAATTAGGATTGCATAATTATCTAGCAAAACACAGAGTCTTTAGTTATTTAGGCGAATACCCTGCTAAACTAAAAGCACACAAAATCTGCTCAACTGCTTCTAAATGCTCCTTGTGTAAAGGCTATGTTTCATGAAAAGACAACTGAGTACACATGCATTGCATTATGTTTTTACAGGGGCTTCAGTTATGAAAGTCATTGCAACTGATGCTGATGAACCAGGCAATGAGAACTCTCAGATTGCCTATTCCATCATAACTCAGAATCCTCCTGATGACATGTTTTACATGGACAGAAATGGAACCATCTTTGTCAAGAAGCCAACCCTCGACAGAGAGGTACAGAATGATGTAAAGTGTAGTGCTATGTTTCCAGTATTTTTTACAGTGAAGCTATTAATTTTAAAATGTATTTCTGAGTCTCTGGCTGTTTTTACGTTAGACACAAGATCAGTATATTCTGACAGTGAAAGGTCAAGATCTCAATGGCAAACCAGATGGTAAGAGTGGAACCGGCACTGTTACCATTAATGTGGTAGATGTGAATGACAACCCTCCCACTCTGGAAAAAACAGCGGTACGTTTTCATGATGTACTATACCAGCATAACAACCTGAACAGATACTGTAGTTTCACCCCATTCCAGAATTGCATGTTTTCTTGTTCTTTCTTGTTTTCTTGAAAAACATGCAATGCTTGATGTACTCATAGCACATCAAAAAACAGACTGCAATTAATCAAATATTATTATTATAATTAATTATAGTGAACTATATAATGTCACTTGCAGTATGAGGGCAGTATTGAGGAGAACACACAGGGTGTGGAGGTGATGAGATTCAAAACACAGGACATGGACCTAAAGGGCACAGAGAACTGGGAAGTTGTATTTGATATTGTCAAAGGCAACGAGGCTGGCTACTTCAGCGTTAAAACTGACCCCCTCACCAATGAGGGCATCCTAATGCTTGATAAGGTATTGTATTGTTTATTCATAAAAATACTTCACAGTATTTATTACAGTGCTAGATGTATAGAGTTTGCTTGTTCTCCCCATCTGTCTGTCTGTGTGTGACCTGTCCTCTCTAAATATATACATCAACATGTACAAATACTACAATGTTTTGTCATGTCTTGTCCAAGGTGCATAGACTGTAGATAAGTTTAACATTTTGGATTTTCAGGAAACAAATGCTAGTTATTGTGTGTGTTTGTAAACCTCCAGTAAGACATTAAAAAATGTTTTTGTTTTGTTATGTCATAGGCTGTGGATTATGAGGATGTGAAGAACCTTGAACTAGGCATAGCTGTAAGAAACAAAGCTCCACTGTATGATGGATCTATGGGCGATACTCAACTTAGTGTAGGTTTTGAAGGGGAAGCAGGTGGTCCCAGTGGTGCCAGTGGTGCCAGTGGTGCCAATGGTGCCAGCGGTGCCAACGGTGCCAACGGTGCCAGCGGTGCCAACGGTGCAAGCGGTGCCAGCGGGCCATCTGGAGGACTGTCATCACAGACCCCAGCTAAAATCTATACAATAAATATCCAAGTAAAGAATCAGCCAGAGGGCCCACATTTTGACCCCAAGGTCAAAGCTATTCCAGTCTTTTCAAAAGGTCAGATTAATAGTGATCAGGTTATTGACGCCTATCCTGCAATAGATGGAGACACTGGAAAACCAGCTGAGAACGTCAAGTAAGTGACAGCACAAACATATAAAAGCCTTTACAGAAACTACAAATTTGTTAAATTTTTTTTCATTTCTATAAAAACAAACACTGTATTGTATTATAGATATGCCAAAGGCTCAGACCCTGACAATTGGCTAACAATTGACCCAACAACAGCTGAGATCAGAATGAACAAGAAACCTGACAGAGACTCTTCAAAGAAATTTCTGGTTAATGGGACCTACATTGCTAAAGTACTCTGCATTACAGAAGGTGCATCTTTAAATTTCATATTTACATTTAACATTAGACCAGTGAGTAATGCACATAGTCATCACGTGCGGTGTACTTACTACACATTTGCATACAGTACATATGGCTGGTTTGATAAAATTTAAACTTATCTGTTCCTGTTTCCATTCTTCCAACATAGACATGCCTGCTAAAACAGCCACTGGCACCATAGCTATTCAGGTGGACGATCTAAATGACAACTGCCCCACGTTGACCACTAACATCCAAACTCTGTGTACCACGGATGATGCTGTCATTGTGAATGCAGTAGACACAGATGCATACCCTAATGGACCTCCGTTTAATTTTAAAATCATCTCAAAGGAAGCTCAGGGCAAATGGCAGGTAGAGCATCTCAATGGTAAGAAACCTGCTGCTTGTTGTTTTTATAATTAAATTTTTTATATTTTTTATTTTTTTATCAATTTTTTTATAAATATCAAGGCCTAGCCTTTAGTCTTTAATTTGGAATAAAGATTTTCATTTAGATTTTCATTATATTGTTTGTTCTGTTGTCAACAGACACTGCAGTGATTGTGAGGACCCATGAGACTTTATTGCCTGGTTCATATGAAGTGGAATTTAACGTGACAGATGAGCAGGGAAAAGCCTGTCCTGCACCACAGATGGTCAAGATTCATGTTTGTGCCTGTAAAGCAGGAATGCCCTGTGTCTTTCGAGAATCTCAAAGTCAGGCCCAAAGAAAAACTGAGTTAGGTCCCGCAGGCATTGCGATGCTGTTGCTGGGTCTGCTGCTCCTACTATGTAAGTATCATGCTGAAAGAAGGGTAAGATTGACACAAATCCGAAAACAGGTCCACTAAAATTTTACATTTAAAAACAGCTGTAAATGTTTGGCTATTTGAATTCAATAACAAATAACAATAAGAATAACAACATTGGAGAAATATATTTCTGTATTTTGACTTAACTCCTGTGGGCAGCCACAGTGTGGCGCACAATCAATAACAATTGATTGTTCCGTATTCTCCACAAACTGCAGTTGTAATGAAAATTGGGGAAATATACATTGGGGAAAAATACATATAGGGAAATACCTAACTAACTAAACCAGAGAGAGGACTCAAACATATGCCCCAAGATATAAAGAGTACATAGTAAGTAATTTAATGGAAACACAAATGGGAAGTAACCAGAACTAAAATCACTGCTCCTGTATTCAGGAGAAATCAGTCAAAGGTACCAAAACCTAAACATGCAATAAAACAGAACAAAAAGACACACACAAAACCAAAACTTAACACCAAAACTTGACACAGCAGAAGCACAATGGGCAGCGTGACCTCACTAACCAAAAGACTGGATTCAAAATTAGGAACTTAATTACTTGATGCACAGGTTGAAATGATGATACTAATTATGAGACAGGAAACAATCAGTAGTTGACATCACAGAAGACAGGACTAAAAACCAAAGCACTCCCGGTGTCAGAACACACGGAGGAGGACCCAAATGCACAGCGCACAGACATGGTGAGGAAGGAATCAGGGTTTATTAGCACAATCGTAGTCAATCGGTCCAGGTCATACACAGAGGGGCACGGTCTTTAAGCACAGGCAAGGAGCAAACAATATCAGGTCCAGCAGGCAGGCAAAGGTTCGGTACACCGGGAAGCACAGCGACGGTACAGGTAGGGACTAGAAAAACTCACAGGTCAGACAGGATTCAATGGTCAGGATTAAGCAGGATCAAAAACAAGAGACGATACGGGAACGCTGGATCGAAGTACTATGAGTTGACAATCTGGCAGCTAGAGTGTGTGAGAGGTGGAGACTAAATACTGGTGTTTGATTAACTAATTACGGACAGGTGTGGATAATGGGAACCGGGGAGTGAGACAACTGAGACGAGAACGGGAAGTACTCTCAAAGTAAAAGCAGGACGTGACATGGGACGTGACAGTACCCCTCCCCCTAGGGCGTTTACCATGGCGCCCACGGAAGCCCCCCGCCCCCAACCCAGGGCGGGCGGAGGGTGGTCTCAGGAGGAGGGACCAAATCCCTCCTTGACAAGGCAGACAAGCAGGGTGGGCGGAGGGACGACCGGAGGAGGGTCAAAACAGGAACAACCACAATAACAACAACAAGGATATGAGACAGGGCAGGAAGTTGAGTCCATGATGAGTCCGTATTACAAGAAAAACAAGGTCCAGACTGTCCCTTCACGGGGGATGGTGGCAAGGAGAGGGCAGGTTGCGCGACCACCAGGCCGAGACGGCACTCCCCATGCCCAAAAGCCAGGCTGGCGGAGTCCGGGAGGGCGGAGCCAAGTCCACCCTCCTCCTGATGGAGGTGATCCAAGGACCCCAGAATCGCGGTGGACGATGACGGCAGAGACCGCGCCATCGTCGTGGCAGGAGGGGACGTTCCCTAGGTGAGCGGCCCGACGACGGCGGAGCCGCGGCAGACGGCGCCGCAGGAGGCAGCGCCACCCAACCGGCAGGAGGTGACGAGGACGAGGCCACCAGTCCGGCAGACGAACCAGAAACGAGGACAGACGTGGAGGCGAGGCCGGAACCAGAGACGAGGACAGGCATGGAGACGTGGTCGGCGCCGGACCACCAGGAACCGATGCAGATGCGGTCGGAGCCGGACCACCGGGAACCGATGCAGGTGCGGTCCACCGGGAGTGCTGCTCTCGGGCTCCGCACTGGAGCCGGCAGGGACTGAGACGGCGTCCTCTCTGGAGCCGGCATGGCTGCTTGCAGCTGCCGAGCTCGACAAAGTAGATGTCGGGCCTGATTGGGTGTGACTAGCACTTGTTTGACGGGTGGTGCCCTCTGGCTTGGACGAGGCCTGAGCGTGACTTGACTGGACTGGGACCTGAACCTGTCTCGACTGGACTGGGACCTGAACGTGTCTCGACTGGACGGGGACCTGAACGTGTCTTGACTGGACGGGGACCTGGACTCGACTCGACTGGACGGGGACCTGGACTCGACTCGACTGGACGGGGCCTGGACTCGACTGGACTGGACCTGGACTCGACTCGACTCGACTGGGACCTGGACTTGACTCGACTCGACTGGGACTAGGACCTGGACTTGACTCGACTGGACTGGGGCTAGAGCCTGAACGGAGCTCGACTGAACTGGGGCTAGAGCCTGAACGGAGCTCGACTGAACTGGGGCTAGAGCCTGAACGGAGCGCGACTGAACTGGGGCTAGAGCCTGAACGGAGCTCGACCGAACTGGGGCTAGAGCCTGAGCAGAGCTCGACTGAACTGGGGCTAGAGCCTGAGCAGAGCTCGACTGAACTGGGGCTGGAGCCTGAGCAGAGCACGACTGGACTGGGTCTGGGGCCTGAGCGTGGCAGGGCTGCACTGGAACCTGAGCGTGGCAGGGCTGCACTGGAACCTTAGCGTGGCAGGGCTGCACTGGAACCTTAGCGTGGCAGGGCTGCACTGGAACCTGAGCGTGGCAGGGCTGCACTGGAACCTGAGCGTGGCAGGGCTGCACTGGAACCTGAGCGTGGCAGGGCTGCACTGGAACCTGAGCGTGGCAGGGCTGCACTGGAACCTGAGCGTGGCAGGGCTGCACTGGAACCTGAGCGTGACAAAACTGACCTGGCTGAGACGTGGGACCTGGTGTGGCTGCTGGCTGCAGGCCTAGGAGTTGCAGGGCCGCACGCAGGGCAGGTTCCCTCAGGATGAGGGCAGCTGCCTCCTCAAATAGTTGCTCCCTCGTGCCCTGGTCTGCTGTCGAATCAGCAGTGTCCATTAGGTGGGAAAAGAGGAACGCAACCGGGGGAGAACAGTGGAGGTGGATCCGTTGTGGGACACTATCGGGGATAGCTCTCTCTGCCGGAGAGGAGAGCTGCTCGGTCACCGCGACCGAGGTCTCTGGGCCCTGGACCCCGGAACCGTGCCCTCGCCGACGTCGTTTGGGGCGCCTGCGGCTGACCGTCGTCTGAGGCGCTGAGAGCGACGGGGGCTGGGTCTCTGTAGCTGGGTCCGAGTGGCGAACAGAGGCGGCGGCGTTGGGAGCCTGGGTTGGAGGCGCTGGAGCGGTGACCTGAACGTGAACCGCCGGAACAGCGACAGAAATGTGAACATGATCCGCTGGATTGGCGGCAGGAACGGAGACGAACCTGATGAACCTGCCAAGACAAACTCACGGGTCAGACAGGATTCAATGGTCAGGATTAAGCGGGATCAAAAACAAGAGACGATATGGGAACGCTGGATCGAAGTACTATGAGTTGACAATCTGGCAGCTAGAGTGTGTGAGAGGTGGAGACTAAATACTGGTGTTTGATTAACTAATTACGGACAGGTGTGGATAATGGGAACCGGAGAGTGAGACAACTGAGACGAGAACGGGAAGTACTTTCAAAGTAAAAGCAGGACGTGACATGGGACGTGACACCCGGCAGACCTGAGGGACTAACTGTCACAGTCCAAGCTTCAGTCCTTACAAGATTGCATGACATTAGGATTACCTAACACTTGAATAAATTCGTAAACAGTCCACGTCCTTTTGTTGAAACCACTGTAATTTGCCCTTTTTACTTTTTTTGTGGCACACCATTTTGTTACTATTTTTAAACAGAACAAACTAACATTGAACAACTTTATCCAGTCAAGCTATCTAATGTGTGTACTATTGAGCATGCTTGATGCAAGTAATTACACCCTAAATAATGAATTAATTAGCTGGATTAGGTGCCTGGCTTGTAAATGCATGTTTTTTTTCAGGGATCCTAGTCAGAGTCAGAAGATTAATTTTTTACTTGTGGTAGTTATTAGTAGGTAAAACTGTAGGAGACTTAAAGATACTGTGATTTAAGATTAAAAAAAATCACAACAATTATAAATTCAAACAAATCATAGTATAGACTTGGTATAAATGACAATAACCAAAGGAACCCTGTAAGAAAAGACAAATCAAAAACGTAGCAAAAAAAAAACAGCTGTCTAACAATATAGCAGACTAGACATAAATGTCACAACTGAACACAACTGAATGCCTAACAAACTGAAAATCAAAATAACGACAGCGAATAACAATAGCTAGAGTTGGGGAGTGGAAGAATGGAAAGCACAAGCTCAAACAGATGGGAAATTATAGCAAACAACACAAATTGTTCTTGCCTGTCACCTCCACAGACCAGCTAAATCATGCTAATCCCAGGATTCCTACTGCAAGTCTCAAAACTAAATCAGGACTGGCTGAGCTGGCCAGAGGGTGGAACAGTTACACATTAGGTGGTTGAGTTGTTAAAGTGTTCGATCATACAGCATAACAAACCCACCACAGCTAACTTATGACCTAGATATGTTGCTGGTCAGAAATTGAAATCCCCCAGCAGTATTCAGATCATCACTGGCAACCAATACAGTCCCATCACCTCAGGAATTCTTTGTTTTTGCTGTTTTATAGTGATTCCTCTGCTACTCTTCTTCTGCTTGTGTGGGGAGGGTGCACTTCTTCCAGACAGCTTTACTCAAATGCCCTTTGACACCAAATCGCACCTTATTAATTACCACACTGAGTGCATGGGAGAGAATGCGGTAAGACCAAAATACTGACCTTTTAAACCCATTATTTTGAAAATGTGTTGAATAGGAACATTTTATTTTCTTCTTGTGATGTTTTTTATCACCACATATTAAACATATTCTAATTTCTTTCCCATAACAGGAGGTTCCACTGCTGACCAGGCCATTGGTACTGGATGGAATTATATTTGGCCCATCAATGGCCATTGCTAGCAAAGCCAATATGGGGGGTGCAGAAGCAGGTTTTGGAATCCAGAAATCAGTGACTTGCATGGATGGGATAAACACATACCCAGGTGCAGCAAATGACAACAGAGTAGCAACATGGGAGGTGAACCAAGAAGGCGGTGCCTTTTATAGTGATTTTCAACACTTAGAAACACTTAGAAGTGGAGGATTTCAAGATGACTTGGCTTTGTCTGACACTGCCTTGAGACAGTACTACACTAAGGTAAAAAAATATTTAAATTTTATTACTGATGATTAAATGATTAAGTCTACCAAACTGTCAATGTTCTATTTCCAACAGAGAACCTCTAGTGGACATGAGAATCTGAAGGACAACCTACTGGTTTATGACTATGAAGGCCAGGGCTCTGCTGCTGGCTCAGTTGGCTGTTGCAGCCTCCTAGAGTCTGACAATGATTTACAGTTCCTAGATGACCTTGGACAAAAGTTCAAGACTCTAGCTGAGGTGTGTGGGGGCCAAACCATTCTAGCTAAAGACAAACAACTGTCCACACCCGTGCCTGATATGTCAATCAATGTTCAGACTTCATTATCAAGTTTGGTGAGCATCCCAGAGCTGTCGCCTGTACCCAAACTTCAACCAATTCTCCCCAAAACTGAGCCCACTGTTAGGGATACGTCTAAGCGGTCTCATGTAGTGAAGGAAAGCACAGCCACAATGAAGGGAGGGATGACCACAGTCAAGCAAGGAATGACAAATCAAGGCCAGATGCTCTTACTACAGCAGCAGCAGCAGCCTGTCTACTATACCACCACCCCTTTGCTGCAGCCGCTCCAATATGTAGTCCAACCTCAGGTTCACAACAATGTGCTGCTGGCTGAGGGACCAACTACCAACCTGCAGGGCGTGATATTGGTTAACAGCACTGAGCCAGGTTCTGCCAAAGGTGTAGTTGTTCAGGGGCAGACTCTGATGTCCAGCAGACAAGGCCAGCTTCCTGGAATGGTAGTTATGGACAGGACTGGGGTCCAGGCGGTGAGCAGCAACCTGATCCACACTGACAACTTTATTGGCAACCAAACAATGATGGTTGTGGAGGGACAAAACCCTGCTGGTAAAGCACCTAAGGGAGGCTACAGTAAACTTGTGCAGGGAGGAAGTCTACAGACAGGTGAGATTTCTAGATCGCCTAAAGTCCTTGTTGTTGGAGGTCCCATAAGCAGTGGAGGACAGCTAGACAAGGAAGCAGATTTTTCACAGAACAGTGATGTCTCCGACTCTCAAAAGGTCTGGAACAATACAGGCAGTACATTCACTAGCTCTCATTCCAGTGTGGTTGGTTCATCTAAAACCACACAAGCCCCCAGTTACCGCAAGGTGGTAGTGGAGGAGACCAAGGAAATTCTTGATCCATTCCAGTAAAGTCAAGACGGCACCTTTGGCCTAGCACAGATGGTGATGGGATTCAGTAAATTATTAAAATAAATATTAAGTTTCAGTTAGTCAGCTTCTCCTGGGCATAACCCAAAATATCAAGACAAAATAACACAACATGATCAATACTACAAACAAAGAACATGAAGTATCGAAAACTTAATATGTAAAAAATAAAATGGACGTAAAGTTATAACCACTGAAACTAGCTAAGCAGAATTGATGTACAATCTTAAAAAAGGGAAACAGAGGTCAGAAATATGTGAATATGTAAATAGTGCTAGCAATAGCAAAGAATGCCACTTGGACAGATGTTTATTGTGATATAATGGTGAATGTATGATCAGTAATTTAGGATACTGGCTGGATCATGTTGTCATTACTGTCATCTATTTTTCTAGTATACAGTATGTCTAATAAAGCTGATTTTGCATGTAGATAATAGTTGAAAAAAAAGGCATTATAATGACTCTTTTAGTGCTTGGTGTCTGGAAACGCTTACTGTATGTATATGACAAGTAAGGTAATTGTGAGGTAAATAAACAAAAAATGTGATTAATAATAGTTGCAATTGAAAGTCTGTATTGTGTGCAGTGTAAGCGGCAAACAGTGCATTTTTTCAGTTTGAATGAAAATAGCTTAGATTGACACTCTTGTAATTAGGTTTAGGTTGATAAGTAATTAATACACTAAGTCTAAGTTATAGATGCTGCTACTCCTCTAACTTGGCCTGTATTTCTAGAAACATGATAAGTGAAGTGACTTAGTGGAGTTGACGCATTCAAACTAACATATTCATCCTGCTGCAGCCCGTTAATAAGAAAACAAATCTGATGCTTACTTTAGTCATTTACTAACAGTGATTAAGATGTTAAGCCTAATAGACTAAACGTAATTATATTATGCTTATTGTATTCTGTCAATTTTTATTAAACTCTGATGAACAATATACGGAACCCACATGACTTGATGACAACACAGAAAATCACACTCACAAACGATTTTATAAAAGGTAAAAAAGGTAGAAAAAATCCAAAGAAGACAAGCCATGGCAGAAAGTAAAGCTAAATGCTAAGGTAGCACCGGTATTAACAGGATGTATTCATTAGAATGGTACTTAAATTAAAGTGATAATATTTATTAGAGAAGTAAATCACACATCTAACTGTAGCTGTAAGCAGGAAATGTTGCTTATAGTCTAATAGAGGATGTTTATTTTCTTTCTACAGTCTGTGTAATAGGGTGTCGCAAGATTGATTCATTGATACTGCACAGGCATTGTAATTACTTTACTAGACCTGAAACATACAGTGTCTACTCCACCTGATGTTTAGCAGTATGTTACATGTATAACCTAGGTCTAGGTCACGGGTCTTAAACCGGTTCCATCGAGGGCTTATGCAAATCTCCTGTCATCTGTTTAATCGACACCCTCTACCATATAAACCTGCATTGTCGCCTTCTAATAATACAACAGCTTAATCATACTCTTTTTCTTTCTCACACACTATATTCAAGTTATTCAAACAATCAAATTATATACAAAAGCTAGATTTGGGAATACTAAAGATACCTGTAATCTCAGGTGATCTTCCCAATAACATTGTGCTTCTTGTGTTCCCATTTAGCAAGCTCATCTATTGCATCTTGTCATACTGTCCTGTAATATGAGCAGGCCAACTACTTTGTATATAGCTATGATTATTAACAACAAACAAGAAATAAACATCTCTGACTACCTGCTCATATAAAAGCATTTGCTTAAATATTATGCTGATGTTTATGCTATGTTCAGGGTGTGTTTTAGACAGATTCCTGGAATACATTTTGTCACCTAATAAACATCTCTGGACATGTCTGTTTCTGTGTGTGTGTGTGTGGGGGGGGGGGGGGGCTGTTACTCTTTCACACCCACTAGCACAATGCTGTAGGTGGTAGAACCTGTTTGTTTACTCCACCCTTGTAGTCATCAAAACGTTTTTAATTCCCAAGAGCTGACACCAGGAAAAATATATATATATATGTATTAAAAAAAAAAAAATGCAGATTATGATTGATTATAGACTTTGGGGGTTCTGTGTGAGTTGTGATATTCTATGTAAGATTATAAAGTACGTATATGAATGTATTTATGTATGGGTGTATGCACACTCCTTAATATTAGTATTAATATTCATTTAACAACATAATTTTTAACCTTGTTAAGTTACAATCTTATTCATGAGCGACGTCACAATATGAATGTTCTTGTATGAACACCAAAATTAAAATAAAATCTTAAAAAAGGACCCTTGACTTATCTTCTGGCAGGTCTTGTTAGTGTAAGGGTGATCAGTTTCTAGAAAGTATTGACAGGTTTGAATATGGTTTAATGTGAATCTATTTTTACCCAAACAAGAAAAACCCATTTTTGTTTCTCTCTCGGGTACCTGAGATTTTCGGTGTTTTCACAAGTGGCACTCAGGCGCCATACATGTCTTACCCAGACGTCTTTTCAGGGTTCATGTGCCAAATTGCTAAAGGCATCAACAGATAGTGAAAGACACATCCCAAGCATTTCATTTTACCACACCATGACTAAGCCATGACTCACAGGCAGACACACCTGTGTGCACATGTAGGAAAATACCACACCCTGTCTGTTTTCTGTTAGCTACTTTAGTACAACACTCTCAAACACACAAGCACATCCTTTCACATTTCAATGACTTTTAACTTATCAGGTGAGTTTGAAAACTTAAAATTAAATAGTAATTAAATAGAATTCGAATATTCAGGATAAGTGAAACATCCTGGTTTGACCTAGTCAACTAAACTCATCCTGACTTCTTCATGGAGTTTTTTTAAGGTATGGCACAATATTACAAAAATTATAAATTACAATATAACTTATTAAACATTGAAAAAAACAACAACTAGTGAATGAACCTTTTGTAACGAGCTTTGACTCCTCAAACAAAAGGGTGAGGGAGGACCCCAAGACAAGACAATCAACAAACAGAACCGAACTGACGAGCAAAACAGGATTTAATGGTAAATAACTAGGTGAACGGTCATTCGGAGGCCCAATTTCCCATCAATTTGCACCCACTCTGTGGACACAGAAAGAGTAAGAGACGTCAAGTAGAATTACCAGGCGAGATATTGAGTGGATGCTACCTGGGTAAGCTCTGCTAGCCTGATGAACCCAAGGGGACAGGCAGAGGGCGAGTAGAACTGCAGAAGGATCCAAAGCTTCAAAAACTTAACAATAAACCGAGGCAGAAACTAGAACATCCGAGGAAAGAACCACAAGCTAGATTTAGATCAGAAACTTCCAGCTTAACCTGGTCTGTGGCAAAAAGAGCATGAACACTGGTCTGGCTGCATGGCATGAAGACTCAATACTCTGCTGTGGAGAAGGCAAAAGGGGCCTAAATAACCTGCTGATTACCGGGGCAGGTGCGTACGTTATAGTTGGCTGTACATACTAGATGGCATAGATCCTCGTTATGGACCGTTACAAAATACCGTTTGTATTTCTAATGAACTCAGAATTTGCAATAATGCACATAGCATCCATATAATAAGCAGCATTCTTCATAAAACTTGGCCTGCTGGTTTAAAAAAATTAAAACAAATAGCCTATAACAAAAAGGCCTGGGCTAAATTAAACTAGTATTAGTTTAATGACGACCCAGGAAGCCTAGAACAAGTCTCCATGGTAACTAGACTGGGTCTAATTGATTCTGTCTTTGTGCAATCACGTTAAGGTTGAGTTCAACCAGTTTATCCTGCCCCCTCCAGCACACGCACCCCAAAGCAAAAACTCAACCTGTCCACCAACACAGCAACATCACACATATTTAGGACTGGCAAAATAAAACCATTATTCAAGAGGAGTATATATGTATTTTTTATATACTGCTCTTGTAAAAGCAAAGCTGCCCATCACAATACGGCATTCAGCCAAATACATGATGCTTGTTGAACTGCTGGACAGAACAAAAAAAAACAAACAAACACAGGATATCCTGGAAATCAATCCATCTTCTATTCCGCTTCATTGGGGGGGGAGCCAGAGAACCCAGAGAGAACCCACACAAACAGGTGGAGAACATAGTATCTATTAGTATCTATCTAACTAAACATGAGAATGAGATTATTTATATAGCGCCAAATCACAGCACAGCTATCTCAAGGCACTACACTTCACTCACAAGGTTTAAGACATTACACAACTAAACCCAGCAAATCCCACATACAGCAAGCCTTTAATTTGACATCAGTAGAGGAGAGGAAAAACTCCTTTTCCAACCTCCTGCAGAACCAGGCAGGATGTGGGCGGCCATCTGCCTCGACCGGTTGGAGTGAGGGGATAGAGAGAGAGAAAAGCACAGCAACAACAACAAGCAACAGCAGAGCACAGGCAGGATGGTTAGATGAGGGACTGGACACAGGCAGGATGGTTGCCCATCACAGACACATAGCTCTGAGTCCGATGATACATGTAGGTGAGGAAAGAGTGTGAGAGAGAGAGAGAGAGAGAGAGAGAGAGAGAGAGAGAGAGAGAGAGAGAGAGAGAGAGAGAGAAAGCGTGGGAGACAAGATTAGTTACACATGGAACAATGATGGGAGGTTATTGGATAGAAGAGATAGAAGGAAACAGAGGAGCTCAGTGTATAAATTAAGTCCCCCAGCAGTCTACAGTGTATGTCTATTGCAGCTTAACTAGGAGATAGTTCCTGTGACTAACAATCATTGCCAGTGACCTGAACCATCTCTAACTATAAGCTTTATCAAAAAGAAAGGTTTTAGGCCTAATCTTAAAGGTGGAAAGTGTGTCAGCTTCTCAATCTAATAATCTATTAGATCTAATCTAATCTCAAACCTAAACAGGGAACTGGTTCCACAGGTGAGGAGCTTGGTAACTAAAAGCTCTGCCTCCCATTCTACATTTAAAGACTCTAGGAACCACAAGTAGCCCAGCGGTCTAAGAACAAAGTGTTCTGCTGGGAACATAAGAAACTGTGTATTTTAAGATAAAAAGGAGCTTTATCATTAAGTGTTTTGTAGGTGAGTAGGAGAATTTTAAATTCTATCCTACATTTTACAGGCAGCCGAAGAGAGGCAGGAGAAGCTAATTTAGGAGAAATGTGATCTCTCTTTCTAAGTCCTGTCAGCATTTTGAATTAGCTGGAGGCTTTTAAAGAAGCTGTTGGGACATCCTATGAGTAAGGAGTTACAGTAGTCCAGCCTAGAGGTAACAAATGCATGAATCAGTTTCTCTGAATCGCTCTGAGAGAGGATGCTTCTGATTTTAGCTATATTTCTAAGGTGATAGTAGGCGGTTCTGGAGATTTGTTTAATGTATGATGTAAGAGAGATCCTGGTCAAAGATGACACCAAGGTTCCTCACAGTAGAATCTGAAGCTAATGTTATGCCATCCAGGGTGGCTATCTGACTTAATATTGCCTCTCTCTGATACAATGATGATGATACTATAAACCATACACTTGCTGACAGATGTCAGCAGGGCAATGGAAGAAGTCTGTGTAAGTAACAAGAACCATTATTTATAGGGACTGAATAAAGAGTTACTCATAGTCCTGTCTGGGTGTGACAGCAGCACAGAACATGGGATTGGCGTGATGTCACCTACAACTACTTTTGTCCTCTAACAATGTTGGGAGAAACACAGATGTAGGCATAACAAGGTGTGACTGCTACAGGGTGTCTGATCCTTATGTGACTGTAGAGGCAAAACGGTGCGTTTTAAAGAAAGACACCATTTGTCATTTGGTGAGAGGCATTGGGATTGTCTGAATAGCTTCTAAGCATCTAAATGTTCCAACGACACCACTGTGTTTTTTTCACGCTGATCCTTTGTGGGGCTGCAAATAATGGTATAATTGAAATTTTGCAATTCCTGGAGTGAGTAAAAGGTGTTCTAGCCTGCAGTACCTCATTAAAAATTATTCTGAATGAAACCCCTGACACAGTCTTGTCCATGTCTATGTGCAACCCTTGAACTGGAAAACAAAACAAAACAGTCTCAGTCTGGAAAAAAACTACTTTGACAAGTCAAACCTTAAATCAATTCTGAAAATCAATCAATCAATCAATCAATCAATCAATCAATCAATCAATCAATCTATCTATCTATCTATCTATCTATCTATCTATCTATCTATCTATCTATCTATCTATCTATCTATCTATCTATCTATTCTGACTGCATCTAGATACAGTAGATACAGTAGATGGATGGATGGATGGATGGATGGATGGATGGATGGATGGATGGATGGATGGATGGATGGATGGATGGATGGATGGATGGATGGATGGATGGGTGGCACTGATCCTAGCTGCACAGGAGCAGGCTCTGAGTACCACACTAATAAAGGCTGGGATCTACCATAGGCAGGACCCCAGGTGCAGGCTGTGCAAAGACATTCCTGGAACGATCCAGCAGATAACAGCGGGATGCAAGATGCTAGCAGGTAGGGCATACATAGAACGCCAATAACCAAGTGGCCGGCATAGTGTACAGGTACATCTGTGCTGAGTACAGGCTGGAAGTCCCAAAGTCCAAATGGGACACACCTGCAAAGGTGGTTGAGAATGACAGAGCTAAGATCCTGTGGAACTTCCAGATACAGACTGACAAACTGGTAATGGCCAACCAACCTGACATAGTGGTTGACAAACAAGAGAACCAGGCTGTAGTGATAGATGTAGCAATCCCAGGTGACAGCAACATCAGGAAGAAGGATCAAAAAAGATCGAGAAGTACCAAGGGCTTAAAGAAGATTTTTAGAAGATGTCGAGGGTGAGGGCACAAGCGGAGATCTCTATCCAGAAGAGTGCAGTCCTATGAACAGCTAAGATACGGCACAGGACCCTCAGGGCCTCTGGTGCAGGACCTGAGCTTGTAGGAATAAGACCACTCCAAGAAAGGGGTGAGCTTTTATGAGAATTTATTTATATACCATAGTAACTTGTTAGGCTCTTGTAAACTGACTTGCATTATCAGAGACATGTGGCCTTCTCTGATTCAAGAGCATGCACAAGAAAACACAGGACATAGTTAAAACAGTTTAATCAGATAGAACTATGTTTGCAACTTCAGCCAAGGGGAATCGGCAGCCATGAAGCCGATATTGCCTACAAAATGAAGTAATATTAAATTAGTTGCTACCTTCCACTCAGCTAATACATAAGCTAACATTAGCAATAAAAGCTAACTACTAATACTCATGACAGTTCAAAAAACACCAAGGAGCAGCTTGTAACTATTCTCAAACTTCACAGCGCAAGCTAAAACAATACAAAATAAATAAATATACTGTTACTTACTTTCATTTGACTATTCTGTCCCAGCTGTTTTTTCTGGTTTGTCCATGGCATCCTGAAGCTAGTTTCCAGCTTCTCTTAACATATGTAACCCAAAACAGATCACATATACACAGCAGTCAGCAGTAGAATCCACAATTTCATCCAAGAGAAACCAGCAGTGGTAGATTCATTGCAGCACTGGGAAATTCAGTTCTATCGGCGCAGAAAATGGATGCATCTGACTTGTCTCTCGACTCACTAGCAGCTTCATCCTCCTACACACAGCCTAACTCGTCCGCGCTGTACTTTGGCTCATACAACTAACCACGAATATCAGATTGCTGTGCTGAAGTACTCGTTGTCTATGTAATCATCTATGGCGGGACCTCCGACCATTGAATATTAGCATTGTCCAAATATGCGAGGACAAAACAATGGTGGACAGAGCAGTTTCGCTCCCCCCTCTCAGTCTGACCAATGCTGGGGCAGGTATAGAGGAAACCAGGAAGCAGTAGTTGTAGTTATTGAGCCCACGAAAAACCATCTGGAGGAGTCTTACTGGAAGAAAAAATGATATCTTCTCTGCATAGAAATTATGGAGCAATCTAAGTTTCCCTTCATTCTTAAATATTACTCGAGGTTGTTTTGGTCAACCCCCATTGAAAATCTGTAAAGTTTTCCTTTAAGTAGTAGTTTGATAAGTCCAATCTTAGCATACCCTTTATTGTTGTTTTATGTCAAGTCTTTTATAAGTTAGAAGAATTTAGAATTATGTCCTAAATTTTGTCATTAACAGGAACAAATTGGAATCTGGTAAAAATAGATAAGATTTACACTTAATACACAGAGCAACGGGAATCAAATCCTGAGTTCCATGGCTGGCTGAGTACACATGCTACAAGTAAACAAGCAGAGCAGCACAACAAGGGATCGAGTTCAATAACAAATGAATGACTCATGAACTCTGAAAATACTCTTTTTTTGGTGCAAAATCAAAAGGTTGGAATGGTTTGCATAGCCAAAGGAGTAACTGAATATATGAATATATTATTGAATAAAAGTTAATCTCATATTATTTATTTAGAATATGTTTGTGTACAACCACATACAGCTACAAATGTTGTGTTTGGAAGCATTTGCACTGCATCTGTCTGGCTTTTCTCACCACACCAACAAGCAACAACACCAATAGGTCTCTGTTGCTGGGACTCGGGGTGTGGGTGGAGCCCTTGTTCCGTTTTCAAAAGGCTTCTGCTCTCATTCATCAGCTCCACACTGACTGAGGAACCTTTCTCAGGACGCAGATCACCTGATACGGATACTTCAGATATGATTCGAGACTGTTTGCTTTTGTTTGTGCTGCTGCTGTTTGTGGTGAGTTTTTGATTTTATATTGTATATATATTGAACATTTACCACTGGGAGTTCAAGTGTTCTCCTTGTGATACTCCATTGACAGAAGTTGTCTGTAGGTCTGTGTCTATACCTGTAGTGGGTGTACTCTGCCTCACGGCTGATTGTTAGCTGAGCCGCTTACCTTTAGAGGCTGAGATGTGATAAAACAATTTTCCAACAGGAAACATAGGTGTTTGTTATGGAATTCCTATTTGTATTTGCAGATATATACAAAACCGTAAAAATCAGAGTTGAACATATTAATCCATGTCCTTGTCTCTTGAAGTGTCTCACAAATCTTCAAAACACAATGAAAGTAGTCATGGAAAAATAGAATACAGGAATTTATTTGGGGTCATTAATGATTTGGGGGCTTTTCCAGTTGGATTCCACAACATGCACTGAATCTTAGTTTTAGATTGTTATGCAATCAGCTGTTTAATTTGTTTAACTGGGTGATGTTTAAACTAAATTTCTAATTCTTCTAAAACTTCATAATCAAAATGTTTATTAGGTTAAGCAGCATAATATTTTATTAATTGGATGAACGAAGGTAAATAACCCCAACATTGATGTGGTCAAACTGACCCCGTGATTTGACTATTGTATGAGATGACTGGCTCCAAAACAAGAACTTACCTGGTTTGAAATCTGAGTTAAGCTGATTCCTCAACATCAGTATATAAGAAAACTGTTTATTGCCAGACACAGTTAAAAAGACTGAACAGTAGAAATTTTTCTTGGTGTCAGGTGAAAACTGTGACACCAAGTGACTGTCTATGAGTAAGGCGATAGGGGAAGATCTGATTCAGGAGGTCGACTGCAGTGGGGAAACAACTGTTGCTGGTGTGAGGTTTTGGTCTTAATGAACTGGAGTCTCTGAATAGAAGGAAGGGACTGAAAAGGTTTGTATTTGGAACAAGATGGGTCAGCTGCAATCCTGAGTGTCCTTTGTGGCTTCATCGATATGTAACCATAAAATGAGATGAGAATTGTCCATCTGTTCAAAGCTGAGCACACTATTCACAAGGGTTCCATGTATTGCAGCTAATGGAAAAGGTCAATACTTGTGCAAACATTCATCAAGCAATCATCTTTTTATTTTGAATATTATTAAAGTAAGAGAAAGAAAACTATATTTTTAGGTAAAAGCTTTTTATATATGAACACATTAGATATTAGTATTGATTCAGGACATTTTGTTTAGAAGCAGTAATTTATACACATGATGAGTCACACATTTTCTTTTATTTCCAGGTAACTCCCTTCTCTTCTTTTACTGTAGGTCATTATCCTGACATGCCCATGCATAGACTAAATTGTTACGTGTCCAAGGAATTTTGGTGGGGTGTGTCACTTTCCTTTCTGAAAGGAAGACAGCTAAACAGTACATAACAGATCAAAACTTATGACTTAAACATCTGCGTTTTATTGACTATAAAAATTCCATATTCACGTGTAATGTCTGTCTAAACAGCAGTAGTTACTTAAAGCTGTGCTAAAAGGAAAACATCTAAATGTGATCTCTTCAAATCAATATTTATGGCAATAAATAGGTGAGTATAAACATTTACTTATTAAATAACCTCCTTAATATAGTAACATAACCAATAATCCATAAATTTCTATTAATTTCAAGATAAGATAAGACAAGAAAAACCTTTAATAGTCCCACAGTGGGAAAATTACGTAGTGGGGAAATTACTTAAAACAAACCCATCTAACAATCCCCCAGCATTTTTCAGAGTTCCTCAAATGTAAATATGCTTAAATTTGGGGAGACAGCATCTTACAGGTCACTGCTCCACCCGAAAACACAGAAACATTGCCAAGGTTTACACCTATCCATTTCAACAGTGCTATTACCAACTAAGTAGATTCTTTCTCATGACTCATTAGCTGACTATTGTCGAGTAGTTACACTTTATACTCTGCAGTCATGAGAAAGTCAGTCCCACCCTCTTCTAAACTGGCAGATCAAATGTAAGCCAGCCTGTAAGCCAGCCTCAACATGCTGAGTTAAAAAAGATGAGATGTGCAACCGTAAATAAATTTGTTATTTACAGTGTACGTAAACACGTGTACTCATGTTTTGTTAAAGCTCCACACTGTTGCTTTGGTGAAAACCAACTCTGAAGACAGTCTGGTCAGAAAAAGAAGAAATTGGATTCCACCCCCAAGGCAACTGGAGGAAAATGTTGACTACACTTATAAAGAATCTGTTGCCAGGGTGAGTCATGTTTCAGGTTGGCGATTAACCCATCAACAATTAGAAGAGTAACACACAGAAAGCTCATGATTCAGTGGCACAATTAAGAGAAAACTATTAAAATTTAAATTAAAAAAACATTTGCATAGGCTCCATGACACACACACACACATGAAACGTAAATTAGCCTTTTGTTTATTTGACCTTCTGTTTTTCAGATTCATTCAGACTTTGACGATGGTACGGGTAATATAATCTATTCCTTGGAAGGAGTTGGTTCAACCCAGTTCCCTTTCCACGTGTTTGTTGTCGACTCTAGAACTGGATATATTCGAGTGACGAAAGTGCTCGACAGGGAGGAAATTGATACGTACCATGTAAGTCACTAGGGACAGATAATTCTATTTCATTTTACTTTCTGTTTAAAGAAGATAAAGAAAGCAACATTTGAGTTTTATCTTCTCTGTTTTAGCTTTTAGGTGTTGCTCAATACCATGATGGGAGACTGGCAGAAGAGAAAATTGACATAAGTTTTAAGATTGTAGATCATAATGACAACCCTCCGGTGTTTGGAGTCATCAGCCCTGGGAAGGTGGATGAACTCAGTCCTAAAGGTTTGTGCATCATCCTGATACTGTACACTGTAAATCCCAACAGTTCTAATAATTTATAAAGATTGAGGGTGCTATACTTAAACACTGTCAAAACATTAATGGAACTAATTTTTTGGTGCTCAGACATTTTATGTAAAGTACATTTACTCATAGTTTCTGAGTGGCTGATCTTTTTTATTGTACATTGGGACATGACATCAATACGTTGCGGCTAGGTGGCGCAGTGGGTAGCACTGCTGCCATATAGGGAGAAGATTCAGGTTTTGATTCCCGAAGACATAAGGTCATAAGTATTAAGTAGTGGGCCTACATTGGTGTGTGAATGATTGTTGTCTCTGGTTGTCATGGCCTGTCCAGGATATATCCTACCTCTCTAAGTTTTATAGTGAGAAAAAAGAAGCCAAGCCTCGGGAAAAAAAGTGCATAAACGCGCCCGGAGTGGCAGAGAAGGTCCCACCCGCAAAATGACGAAATCACCTAGAGCACCGTTCGTAAGCCGGGGGACGCATAGAGTAGTTGCGATCACGATCAGCCCCCCAGATGTAGAGTAGAGGGCGCAAAATCATGATCTCACCTAAAGCGCCAACTTGGCAAGGCTAGGGTGGACTAACACACTAACAGGGAGGACCTAAATAACCCCAACTAAATTATTTGATAACAAGATTACTAATAGAAAATGTAATGAACATAACAAATAATAACTCCAACTCTCTGAAATGTGGCCTCATCTGGGGATGGACAGTCGTGTGCTGTAACTGCTGCAGGGGCCTTTGCCTCTTCGTACACCTTTGATTTCAAGTACAGGGCAGCACAGTGTTGCCTTTCTATGTAGAGTTTGCATGTTCTCCCCGTGTTCGCGTGGGTTCTCTCCCACAGCCTTCAAAGTGTGGTTGGATCATTTTAAAGGCTGGTTAAAGTGCTACTATATATAAGCATGGTTTACCATTTACATTAACAACCTTTAAAACTATTTAATAGATCCCCATATGAAATAGTTAGAAACCTTTACCCACATATTATATCTACTTTTTTTAAATGTAAAGTGTATTTTAAAAACCTAATAAATGTGTTGTGGTGCATACATCAGTGAGTGAGCGATTAGAAAGGAATAAACCTCTCCCACTAGATGACAGCCTTCACCCTGAACTCAAGTGGGACACCTAATAAATTCTAGAAAATAAATATAAGTGGTTGATGTTTTATTTTTTACAGGGACTTTCGTTATGAAAATCACTGCAACTGATGCTGATGAAGAGAGGACTAAAAACTCTCATATTGCTTATAGCATTGTGTCTCATAATCCACCCAATGACATGTTTGCGATGAGCAGAGATGGGACTATCTATGTCAACAAGCCTAACCTTGACAGAGAGGTAGAGTATGAATCAATTAGTTACAGCATAGACTTAAAAGACTTGTTTTGTGAATCCTCATAGAGAATGAATAGTATAAACAATATGCTTATCCGAAGCATGTATAGACTTCACTACTGTAAATTGTGTGAACATAATTGCATCTTTTGGTGGCCTGGAATAAGGGAAGCATGTTTAATGCTTTCTCAGTTCTTAATGGAATTCAGCCTTAAGTCTACATCGGGAGTAATCAATGCATTTTGATTGTTTTCCAATTACAGACAGTAGATCAGTACTTTCTAGTAGTGAAAGGTCAAGACCTTGATGGAGAACCAGAAGGAAATGTTGCAACCAGCACTGTTACCATTAATATTGGAGATGTGAACGACAACCTTCCCATTCTGGATAAAGAGGAGGTAGTTTTCCTTGTTACAATTTTTTTCCTATTTTTCAACATTACATAGATTTACTTTTGGCAAACAAATTATTTGAAACGTTGGACATGCTCATGCCACAGTTGTTAAAAAATGTAACAAAAAATGAAACCTAGTAATTTAATTGTGTTTGTGTACTTGCAGTATGAGGGAAGTATTGAGGAGAACACACAAGGCGTGGAGGTGATGAGATTCAAAGCACAGGACATGGACTTGAGTGGCACAGAGAACTGGGAAGCTTTGTATGAAATTGTCAAAGGCAACGAAGCTGGATACTTCAGCATTAAGACTGACCCCCTCACCAACGAGGGCATCCTCATGCTTGACAAGGTACTGTACTGTAGTATTTATTCAGAAGCAAATATTCTTTTAGGCTTAGCTTGTTGTTCTCATTCAAACTTTTACCAGGTGTCGCATTGCCACTAGGGCCTCAACCTGACTTTCATTAGGTTTTGTATACTCATTCAAAAAGATTTAAAGTACTTTATTAATCCCAGAAGGAAATTGCTTTGCCTACTTTTGATTGTTCTCATTGACAGAAAGAGAACAACGGAATTACTATACTGATATATATGTGTGTGTGTGTGTGTGTGTGTGTGTGTGTGTGTGTGTGTGTGTGTGTGTGTGTATTCATATACCTACACATTTATATCAATTTACTATTATAGACACTGTACCTTCTATCATTTCTATTACTCATTGCAAGGATTTGATAAAAAATTTATAATTTGTAAAATTGAAGCGTTAAAAATGGCTCCAGTAGTACAACAGTAACACAGACTTTTCATTACTAGTAACTGAAAGTAAGTTAAATAGTCAATGTCCTGCCCAAGGGCATTTCAGCACATGACTGGGGCAGCCAGAAATCAAATCAAACCACCAATTATATAATTGGTGGACTTATGTCAAGACATTTTGCGACTTATCCACATAGCTTCATCAGTTTTCATCAGAGAATGTTTACTAAAAATCTTGACTCACATACTGAAAGTAATATTGTGTACTTTTTGTTTGCAATTCTTATTTTACAGGCTGTGGATTATGAGGATGTAAAGCATCTTGATCTAGGTATAGCTGTAAAAAATAAGGCCCAATCGTTCGGCGAAGGTTCTGGAGGTGGTGGAGGTGGTGGAGGAGGAGGAGGTGGTGGAGGTGGTGGAGGAGGCGGAGGAGGAGGAGGAGGAGGAGGAGAAGGAGGAGGAGGAGGGGGATCTGGAGGAGGAGGTGGAGGTGGAGGAGGAGCAACAGGAGCTTTTGGTGGTGGTGCATCTAGCACTACAATAAAAACCTATCCCGTCAAAATTAACGTTAAGAATCAGCCTGAGGGCCCCCGTTTTGATCCCAAAGTCAAAGCTATTCCCATCTCAGAGGGAGGCCAGTCGTCCTTTAGTATTTATGACGTCATTGGAAGGTACCCTGCTATCGATGGCGATACTGGAAAACCAGCGGAGAATGTCAAGTCAGTGCAATATGAAAGTATCAGAAGTGAAAATTCAATGTCAGCTTCATCTTGTAAACTTGCACTTTTCTTCTATAGGTATGCAAAAGGACTGGACCCGGACAACTGGCTAACCATTGACCCACAAACAGCTGAGATCAGATTAAATAAAAAGCCAGACAGAGAATCTCAATTCCTGGTCAATGGGACATATTATGCCCAAATACTCAGCATAACGGAGGGTAAACACTCGTCCTTGTTTACCCATTTACAGTATCTAACTGTCAGAAGTGATAATGGCTTTGTTTTATCTGAACACGATGTAGTGAAATCCTACTAAGCATATTATAATAACAAGTGGTTCTAATGCTTGGCCATGGAAAAGGTGCATTTTCTCGATCAATATACGTACACATTTTTTTGAGAGCCAGAGAGGTTATCCATCTGGGACAGGCCTCCTTCTTCCTGAACCAACCCTTCACTGCTATTTAGACCTCCGGCAATAAGAACTCTCTGAGATCCTGATAGCTCTCTTGACTGTTGAATACCTCCTGGCACAAGACATGTGCCTGGAACCAAGAAAGTTCTGTTCAGGAAATATGGATGTGTTATCAGTTTAGATTTAAAAACTTCTACTTAACATACCTGATGTCAGCAGGGAGGCCCAGCTCCAGCTATAACTCATGTAGTGGGGTCATATTTTGTGGCTACTGATCTGAACTATGACTTTGTTATCGCAAGAGTATAGATCTATCAATAGACAGACATTACATCAATAGACAGGGTACAACAGACAGATAGACTCTGGGCATAGGCAAACTAGGCAGTTGCCTAGGGCGCCACCTGCTGGGGGGCCTTCAGAAAAAAAAAAAGCACAAATACTCGCCTAGTGCACCGAAATGGTTATCCTTCCATGCCTTTAGAAAAAACAAATGAAAACATGCGGCCGCAAAATACTTTGGCCAGGGTCAATTAGTTCTGTCTATAGACATTATCACAAAACCTGTTATTTCAAAACTAATTTTCTAAGAGGCCAAAACAAAGAAGCGCAGCACAAGAGGATCATTTTTATCATTTTTAATGTAGAATTGCCTGAACCACTTGTAAGCCACCTGACAGAAAATTCTATTCTAATCTAAATTCTTTTCTTCACCAGACATGCCTGCTAAAACAGCGACTGGCACCATAGCCATCCAGGTGGAAGATTTTAATGACCACTGTCCCACCCTGACCAGTAACATGCAGACTATGTGCATTCCAAATGATGCTGTTATTGTAAATGCAAAAGATGGGGATGCATATCCTAATGGACCGCCGTTTCACTTTGCAATCGTCCAAGAGCATACTCAGGGCAAATGGCAGGTGGAGCATCTCAATGGTGAGAAACATTATTGTTCAGACTTATTCATTGGATTTGCTGGTAATTTAGATTGAGACCTTTTAAGCATGGCAGGTTGTGGCTAGAGAATAGTGTCTGCTTTATATGATTTATAATGGCCTAACTAGGTAAACTGCCTAAACAAGGGAATAACATGGAATCTACGATTTTGACTGGAATGACTGGAATGCATGATTGAAGATGCAAACTTAGACCATCTATAAAATGTGTTTCATATTTTTTTGCAGACACTGCAGCAATCTTGAGGGCTAAGGAATCTCTATGGCCTGGATATTATGAGGTGGAATTTGTAGTAAAGGATGAGCAGGGACAAGCCTGTCCTGAACCACAAAAAGCCAAGGTTCTAGTCTGTACCTGCGAGAATGGAGTGGCCTGTGGAAACCGAGACCAACACGGTCAGCCGATGAAAACAACAGAGTTAGGACCTGCAGGTATTGGACTACTTCTACTGGGCCTGCTGCTTCTGCTACGTAAGTTTCATTTGAGGCTTTTTCCCACAGAGGGTCCTTTGAATAAAATCTCATTAACTAGGCAATCACAAGACAGAGTAAAGTTTTCATTAAATCCTTTTGAGACCAAACATAAGGACAGAAAACATTATTTAAGTCCAGTAGTAGTTCAGTATTGAACTTATAACCAATACTGAGAGTCTATACTTTCTAACTGCTATTGTTTCTATCTTTTTACTTATTATCTACTAGAACAGACATAAACACTTTGTATATGAGCTAATTAAACTGAAACTGCATCTAAGATTAAAACTCGATTGCTGCTGTGTTTGCAGTCATTCCTCTGCTACTGCTCTTCTGCCTATGTGGGGAAAAGGCAGTTCTGCTAGATGACTTTACTGAGATGCCTTTTGACAGTAAATCCCACCTTATTAACTACCGCACTGAGGGCCAAGGAGAGAACACGGTAAGAACCTTTCAAGTCGCTTACCTTGATTGTTGTGGAAGGAATGTTCAATTCTCTGACTGAAACTAGCCTGTTCTAACATTTGGAATCCTATGACAGGATGTGCCACTGATGAATATGTCAACGCAAGGGAATGGAGATATGCCTATTACAGGGATGGGCGCTGCTGGCAAAACCTATTTGCCCATGGCAGGTTTTGATATTCAGAAATCAGTGGCATCCATGGATGGGATGCACAGAGTGGTGTATCCAGATGGTGCAAGTGATTGTGGAGAAGGAACATGGAGGGTGAATCGGAGAGATAGTGGCTTCAATCAAGTGTTTGAATCAGGAGCAAGTGGAGGATTTTATGACGAGATGGCTTTGCCAGGGAGCTTCTTAAGACAGTACTACACTCAGGTAAGGAATCATTCAAGTATTTTGATCGTTGTTATCCTGCATAGAATCATGATTTGGGTAAACAAGTCAACCTAAATAACATGTTATTTGTCTCTTTTCAACAGAAAACAGGCAGTGGAAATGAGAACTTTGAAGTGAAGGACAGCCTACTGGTTTATGACTACGAGGGCCAGGGCTCTGCTGCTGGCTCAGTTGGCTGTTGCAGCCTCCTAGAGACTGACAATGACCTACAGTTCCTAAATGACCTCGGACCAAAGTTCAAGACCCTAGCGGAGGTGTGTGGGGGCCAGTCTATGCCAGCTAAAGTCCAAGTGTCCAGCTCCGTGCCCAATGCTCCCATAAATATATCAGTATCAAGTTTGGTGAATGCCCCCCAGCCGTCCCCTCTACCCAAACTACAACCAGCTGTCCACAAATCGAAGCAAAATGTTTTCAGGGAGACGTCTGAGCATTCTCAGGTAGTGAAGGAAGGCACAGCCACAATGAAGGGAGGGATGACCACAGTCAAGCAAGGAATGACAAATCAAGGCCAGATGCTGCTACTACAGCAGCAGCAGCAGCAGCAGCAGCAGCAGCAGCAGCAGCAGCAGCAGCAGCAGCAGCCTGTCTACTACACCACCACCCCTGTGCTGCAGCCAGTCCAATATCTAGTCCAGCCACAGGTACAGAACACAGTGCTGGTGGCTGAGGCGGCGACCACCAACTTGCAGGGCATGATAGTGGTTAACAGTGCCAATGCTGGACTTGCCCAAGGTGTGATCGTTCAAGGACAAGCTCGAGGTCCAGGCATGGTTTTGGTGCAGAGAAATGAAGTCCAAGGGGCAGCCACCAACCTAATTCAAACTGCCAACCTTTCTAGGTCCCAACCGATGCTGGTTGTGGATGGCAATGGAGCCTTGAAAAAGATGAAAGGGAGCCAGACATGTCTTGTGTCAGGAGGTATTCAACAGTCAAGAGAGCTATCAGGATCTCAGAGAGTTCTTATTGCTGGAGGTCTAAATAGCAGTGAAGGGTTGGTTCAGGAAGAAGGAGGCCTGTCCCAGATGCATAACATCTCTGGCTCTCAAAAAATCATTTACAAAATGGGCGGCCCATTCAGTGGATCTCTATCCAATGTGTTTGATTCCTCTACCACCACAGTGAACACAATGCCCACCTACCGCAAGGTTACTGAAAAACACACGAGGGAAATTCACTGAAATGTAAAGTGAAGACTATTTCTTAATACAGTCAACCCACTGGTATGTAAACTGTCTGGAGTCCTGGAGTATTTTTAATTTCGACATTTGCATGTATTTGTCAGTTTTTTGGTGGAGGGATTGCAGCAAACGTTTGACTAGGAAACGCTATGGGCGTGCATGCACAGCTTCAACTTGCATACCCTGTATTAAACTTGTAATTGACTTTGACTTTAAACATATGTGCAAGGCTGCAATCATTTTCTATTACTTTATTTGTACATAATGACCAGGGTTTCAAGTTTAATATTTTAACATCCAACAGGTTTCAGAATTGCAGGAGTCTGAATCAATGGCTCATCAGTTCATTATTTATATTTGTCCAGTGCATTTGTTTATACTACCGTCATCTTTAGTTTGGGTTTACTACTACTCAGCTAAGCCATTAGCATGCTAATATGCTGCATAGTCCCAGCCTGTACCCTGATGTTTTACCATACATTCAAGTTATTAATATCCTTGGAAAATGTATGTTCCTATATAATTAGTACTGCTGACATTACTAAATATTTATGTCCTTTTTTATGTCAAATGTCTTTGTGAAGATACAATAATAAATAGATCTTATTATGAAAAAAGTGTAAGAGTACACATGAGCTAATGGTGGCCAGTATTATATTATATATATATACTATATATATAATTATAGCCCCGCGGATTTAAATTGGGGTATGCCAAAAATTCAAAAGTACAACAAACTGCACTTTTACCCCCCCCCCCCCCCCCCCCCCCCCCAACGTGTCAGGTTTGAATGTCACTCAATAAATGTTTTATGTTGGACAAAAAACTTCTTTGTCAGTCTTTCATTAAAAGTGAAAATTACACAATTATTACTTACTTTGTCCTCTGGTGTCAATGGTTAGCAAAGTCAGGGGTTACGTTGCTATTAGGGTTTTGGGTGATCGTAAAGAAAAACAAAAAATTGGCCAATTCTCCTGCAGTAGAGGATTCTGACAGCTTCATCAGAAGCGTAAATGTTGGGGTTGCGGTGGCCACTCAGCATCAGTGTCGGGCTCCTAAGCAATACCCTCATTTCTCCAGGGCGAGTTTAAACTTGCATCAGGCTCTTTTGGCTATGTGTTTCGCTACGCCACGGGAGAGCTGCGTCTTTACTAACTCAAAGAAGGTAATGCTTTTTCCCCTGACCCTGTAACGATGCCTGTCACAGCGAATGATTGGAGTGTTTTGCGTGGCATAATAACTGGATATCTGAGAGAGCTCTTTGAAAGAATGGACAAGGACGAATCCAATGAGGAAGATGAGCCCATTGAGAAGAAGAGACAAGACGGGTGGGATAACGAGGAGCAGCGCCCGAGCGACGTTATGGGTGTATTCATCATGGAGGACCGTGATCCTAAAATACTAAAATTTGTTTGGTAAACCAGCGGCTCCTCCAGCAATCATTGGTACTACGGAGTGAGTATTCATGCGCCCGGAGGTATTTCAGAATCTGTATGCCCCTTTCCTTTGAGACACAAGAACGCCTTACAGATGAAGTTTAAAGTCGGGGATATTGTGAAAATATCGAAGCTGAGAGGTGTTGTCACAATTTGCTCGGTGAGCGGTTTAAGCTTGAATGATGGCTCCAAGAATGGTCTTCAGAATCGACTCATTTTAAACAAAGTTTATTACACGGGTTACAAAAGTATATGTCCGTGTGAGTACGTCCACAACACCGCGTCTCCACTAGATACGTAATTAGCCACAAGATAGATTGCAGACAAAGGCAACAATAATATGACTTACGGAAAACTGAAGCACAAGTTAGGAGGTGGGTGGCGGTTATAAGGTTTGCCGGAGTAGATGAGGCGGTATGAAGCAATGGAGGAGGTTATGGCGAAGGACAGAGTGTTCCAGTAAATAAGGCAGGTAAGATGATTAGGGCTGAAGCCGCAGCTGGGTAGCATCCAGCAGGGTAGCAGCGGATGATTTCATGTCCGGGGTCTCTTCACAGAGCAACATCTGACTAACAGTCTCCACACTTGGCTCTATAAAACAATAAACAGACAGGCAAACGCTCGCGACTAACGCAGTAAATGCAGCCCCAATTAAACGTTCACCCATGCAATCTTCTGTTACAGTCCTGGGCTTTCAGCATCCATATCATGAACAAGCAGGCTAATAATCCAACCAACAAAAAAACGTAAATGTCCTTAGAACGCTCCGCATCAAAACACACTGAAACCAGGATCTGGTCACATAGCAAAAACACGGCGAAATAACTCACAGAGGACTCGTCGATGACTTTAACTCACAAACGGAAACAAAGTAGAGCGGCACTGGTCGGCATACCTGAGGTAACGACGACGATCCGATGAGGGACCGAGGAAAACTGGGGGAATAAATACTCGTTCATACGCAACAGGTGAAAACAACCGGAAATAAAACTGCCGACATCACAGGTGTTTTTGACAAAAAATATACTCAGGGGTTCACGGACAAGCTTTATAAGATGGTGGAAAACATTCTAGTTAAATGGTTGAATTGGCCCTAAAGGTTTAACAGTCATATAAAGGTGTTGGAGACTGTAAAAGTATAAGATATGGACGAGGATGGTTTTTACATCACCCTACCATTCAACTCGAGTGCGGAACTATTCCCGGACAACACGCCCTCTGAATTTCTAACAGATCTGGCACAGCACATTGATCTGAAAGGAGTTTGGGAAGTTGCTCTAACAGACCTGTCATACATGCATACATGGGTAACAATACCTCAGGGGACTGTTTATTTTGGAACAGTAGCAGGCGCTATAAACTCCTGTTTCCCGAGCCTGTGTCTTATGCACTGGGTCTTGTGAAGGACATGTGGGTTTCACAGGTTTACCAACGGGCAGCCAGAAGAACCACAGGAGGGTTCTGGTATTATGGTTTTAGCCCGTAGAGCCAGAAAACACCAGTCGTCTCAGGAGGGCGTAAAAAGCAGAGGATTTTTTCGAGTCGTCATGGCTCTGTTACACGAGAAGACCTCGGAATGCGTCATGTCAGAGCTGGACCTGTTTTCATGCCCCTTTTCACAGCTCAGCATAGAGGACAAACTGTATGTGGAGATTTCTCCAATCTTCTCCATAACAGACGGCGGCCCTATTGAATTATGTAGCTGCGGAAGAGGGGAGCGTTACCTCAATTTTGATGAGATGCTGCTGTTTTTAAGGCTGAAAATTACAAACGCTTATTCCATCGGGTCTATTGTAACAAGCCTCTCTTTTTCTCAGGATCAGACACAGTGCTCTTGGAAAGCATGGGGGAGCCCTCGGAAGACATATTCGCGGTCAGCCAGTGCGTTGCCGACGTGCATGTGCCACAACCCAGCCCGGAACAACAACAGTGGTGCCAGGAAGAGGCGGGACTATTACCTTGTACAGGCAGCAGTTCACAGTTAGAGAATGAAAAACTCTATATAAAAAAAACAGAATAGATAAAAAGAGAGATAAAATAGATAAAAAATAAGTATGTACTTGCATTTTGAACAGATCCTGCCTGATCAAATGATAGTATTGACAGTGTGAATGAGGTATCAAAAATTACACAGTGAATTACACAGTGGTATTGCACAGTACGAAGTAATATTGCACATTTGTGTTTCTATTGCACATCTGGATTGTATAGGTGACTCAATGTTTGTTTGCAGTGAACGGCCCAGGGGAAGAAGCTATTATTGGTGGTGTGGGATTTTATTGACCTGAAATGCCGTCCTGATGGCAGCAGGTCAGACAGATTATGGGCAGGATGTGAGGGGTCTCCTGTGATGGCCGTGACTTTGCTTTGACACCGGGACCTGGCTAAGTTGTCCAGGGAGGGCAACCAAGGATTTTCTGAGCTGTGTTTATCACCCTCTGTACACACTATACCACACTCTCAGACAGTAAGTCAGAGTGCTTACCACAGAAGTGTTGTAGAAGGACAATAGTAACTTCTGCTAGTGTGCAGCCGCTGCTGAGCTCTTTTCACAATGAGCTTGATGTTTGAGGACCAGAACATATCAGCTGAGATCTGGGAGCCGAGGAATCTGATGGTGGGGACAAATTACACACATTCACCATTTATGATGAGTGGGGCATTGACTTGTCCATGTTTCCTGAAGTCCATGATCGGTTCTTTAGTTTTAAGGACATTCATTGACAGGTTGTTCTGTGAGCACCAGACAGACAGGTTCTCTACCTCAACCCTGTATGCTGTCTCGACCGCTCCAGAGATGAGACCAAACACGGTCGTGTTATCAGCAAACTTTATAAGGTTGTTTTGCGTGGGATGGTGTGCAGTCAGAGGTGTACAGGGCATATAGCAGGGGGCTCAGGACATAGCCCTGAGGAGAACCAGTGCTGAGTGTGAGCAGGGAGGAGAGGTGAAGGCCAAGTCTGACGGTCTGTGGTCTGCTTGTCAGAAAGTTTTTAATCCAGGTGCAGGTGGGGGTGGGGACCTCTAGATTAAAGAGTTTAGTGACATGTATGTCTGGGATGGTGGTGTTAAATGCAGAGCTGTAGTCCACGAAGAGCATCCTCACATAGCTGTGTTTGTTCTCCAGCTGACTCAGTGCCCTGTGGAGTGTGACCACCACACCTCTTCATATCGGTTTGTTATGTAGGCAAACAGGTGCTGATCGAAAGGGGGCAGGAGGCAGTGACATTCTTTTAAATCTGAGCAGAGTAGAAGTCTTAGGGGATCAGTAATCGCATGTTGTGGGACCTCATCTGTATAATCTGTTACTAACAGAATTATTATTAAGGTCCCACATGCTCAAACAAAAGAGGTACTGCGGCCTGCATTTAAGGTCTTTGTCCTGATAGTAGTGAGTGGGAACAAAGAAATGTCAAATCTGAGCGCCAAAACCAGGCGCCAGGCTGGGGACCCATACCTGGCTCCCCCGCTGACATCCAACTCCAACTGACACAAGCGACAAACGGAGGAGAAACTTGGACGTCAGCCATCCTGATTGGACCAAACAATAGGACGGGCGTGACCAAAAACACCATTATAAAAAGCTGCCGTGACCAAAGACTCACCCCTTGTTCTCTCTGTTCCTTGTCCCTTCCCCTTGTCCTCTCTCCTTCGAGTCCTGCAGACCTTTCTTCTTTTCGTCCACCTGGAGCTTCCCTCTGCCTCCCGGCACGCCTGGAGCCTCCACCGCAGCCAGCAGCTGAACCAACGTGGACATCGTCACAGAGAACGGGCCTGATCACCCATGAACTTCCAGCTGCCTGGCAGGAAACCGCCACCTTAATTGTCCCACCGCCTCAGCTGATCACGACGCAATCACCACAATCAGTAATTGTTTTATTGTTGTGTTGTTTTCTTTTCCTGTTGCTGAACACGGGATCTGATCACTGTATTTCCGCGATCACGTAACTGTAACGCTGTTATAGATCTATGTGAATCTAAGAGGTGCACATTGAAGTTTTGTAATCTGTGATTTTTGCTATCTTAAGTGCTTTATTGTGGTACTGTGCAGTGCTCTGTTTCTGCTGTTTCTCACTCTCTCTCTTTCTCTCTCTCTCTCTCTCTCTCTCTCTCTCACACACACACACACACACACACACACACACACACACACCTCTTATCTCAGATAACGTGCATACACATACAGTACGTCTAGAAGAACACACCATAACATTAAGTTGTGATTTGAGTTATTCAAGATAGTGTTGACACTGGAGTTAATATTATTTGTTTAATAATAATAACAATAATAGTTGTCTGTGATTATTTGTATATGGTTTTCCAGCATTGGTGAATTGAGTCGGCTATGGTACGGAGTTCATCTTTCAACTAACTTTCAATTCAACAAACTTATACAATTGAGACTGTATTAGCTATTCCAAATTGGTTATTGGACCCTGGTAACAGAGTGGTGCCCCGTGAATTAATAAATTATTAATTCAATTAATAATTATTGATCAATAATAGTTAAGTGTTTCACTTACCTAACTATAGACCTTTGTCATATATATATATATAATTAAGCTAATAACCAAAATTTGTGAATCTAAATTATAAACATAATTGGAATTTCCACTCAGGAGCTATAAATCCAATTATTATAATTTGTGCTCCTCGCATATCCCCAACATAATTGTTGCAAACCCGTGTGAGGCTAATCAAACTCAGCCCTTTTTGAGACTAGGTGGTGTTGCTAATTCATTTGGCACTATCACAACCCTCACACTGCCCCAACACGTAATTCTTCTAGGATTCACTGTATTGTTATTTGAATCGTTATTATCACACGTTTTGGCATTTGAAATGCTGCAAAGCATTCACTATATTGAGATTGTAGTATTTATTATCTTTATTAGTATCAGTTACAGTGAATGCTTTCAGCAAATCTACAAAGCTACTTTGAGTTTTAACTACTTCAACATATTTTAAGCTACAGAAACAGTTAATGGTACTTCCGTACGCTTTTCTGCATCTAACTAGTCCCTCATACTTTCAGCTACAGAAACCATTTCAATATCAAAATGCTCTTTTAAGGAGAAGTGTGCTATTATTTTTCTCATTCATGTGTTTCATATTTTTCAAGTTATAAAGCTTTTTTCGACTTTTTCTTCCCATTGAAATGAATGGAAACAACTTTTCAAATCCTCTTCAGCTTTGTCTTGTTTCAGCTTTAACTACTTCAGCATACTTTAATCTACAGACACCATTTGAACTACATAATAATCTTGAACTATTCAACTATTAATCTTTTGTTCAGCTTTTTAATATCTTTAATACTTTCTGAGTTACAGCAGTTTAAGCATAGGGTGGTTTTTGAGGAATTCTCAGCTTTTCCATTAGTGTGTATTGCGTGAGCTAGAGTGTGTCATGTCACAGCTAGAGTGTGAAGACACGTTTATTTAAGACAGAACCTTCCTCTTTAACTAGTCACTACAGCCACAATTTTGACTCTATGAACGTAATTTATTCACTTGTTCGTAGTGATAATAGACTTCTTTCCAATGATGTGTCTGGTTAAGCCCTGACCCTAACAAAAAACACTAGATAACATTGAAGATTAGCAGGATGTTTAATGAAAAGAAAAGATGCTTGAGCATTACAAGCTTGTTTTGCGACTCAGCAGTATCTACCAGATATAAGGTGATAATATTTATAGGAGAGCGGAGAGTAACGCCATAAACATGTAGCAGCAACAAACCTCAGTAACCGGAAGTGACGCGACACGCTTACTTTCAGTCAGCCAATCCAATCCACATACTATACAGGACAAAGGATGTTCCAAATGGGTCTCACAAACTCAAATATACTTCAAGTCGTTCACTTGTCTTTTAGACCCAATCCCAACCAGATCAAAGAAGTTCTACTGGGGTGCAACCAGCTGCTGAAACCAAGCAAATCTGTTAAGTAAACAATCGTAGCAAAATAAATAAGAAGCAGGGATGTACCTTAGGCTAACATATTCATAACTAAACAACTGTTGTACCGTGCTTTACCTTGTAGATTAATACTAATACCAATAATAGTGTTAAGGTGTGTGCACATACTCATACAAACATATACATATCATATAAATACACATGTGCATTGTTATACATATCCCATACTACTTAATAAAAGTCATGACATACAACACCACAATTTCCATATTCACACATTATTGATATTGGTAGTCATAAATATCAGTAATACTTACAGTTGGATTTGGAAAGTGTCCCACTACAAGGTTAGTAAGGCTGTAGCTTAACATTATTCACCCAAAGGGTGAGGCAGACGTTGGTGCATGAACAATGCCACTTGTGGAAGCCAGGGTGATGTGAGGGGCTCGGCCACTACGCCCATCCAACAAGCAGAGGAAAGAATCCTAGCAGTCAGGGAGCCCACACACCTTCAGTTCCAGGAGGGCAGGTGTTGCGACCCTAGCCGCCCACACAGAACCCCACAGGCAGAGCTGCGGCAGCCACAGAGACAGCACCCGAGGTCAGAGTGGGCCACCGGGGGTCAACGCAACGTACCCATGAGAACCAGGGGCAAACACTCCCACCGGCGGGAGGGTCGGCCTGAAAGAGTTGAGCCCGAGGACCCACGGTCCGTAGGGAGCCCGCCAGGAGATGCCCCCGCGCCCAGAGTGGGACCCGCCCCCAGTCCACCACCCCCACACGAGCAGAGCGGGGCCTACCCTATCGGCCCGACCTCATCCCCTGACACCACACCGGCCTGCAGCACAAGGCCAGCAACTGGTGGGGGTCAGCAGAAAAGAGACCACCCAGGCAGACGATCATCGTACCCCGGGCGGAAAACCGGACCCCCCACACTCCAACCGCACCACACGCATACAAACTCACACAAACACAGACGCATACACCCACCCACATGTACAACACACATCATCACATCAACACACACCCTAAACTCTCTCACAACAAACTAGTCAATCATACGTGAACCAATTTACTCTCAGATACATTCTCGCTCCCACACCATTTGCTTGATCACATTTGTGGAGAGGGTAGGTCTCCGGCCTGCTGTCCATGTGGCCCCAGGCAGGGACCGCAGCTCCTCCCGAGCCCCGCCCAACCCCCCAACCCGGGGGAGGCAGAGGGCAGCAGAAAAGGTACCCCAGAACCATGCAACCCAGCTTTGACGTGAGTGTGTGGAACTAAAGTGCACTGAAGGTGGGTGACACCTCCAGGAGCACGACCACTGGCTGACGGTGTGTCCCCCGGACAGTGCACCCCCTCACCCTAAATGTCTTTTTGCAGTTAAAACTGGGTGGTGATCTCTCCACCAGGGCCAGTGGGCGAGGCCACAACTGGCCTCAGCCCCAGGCCCAGGTGAAAGAGCCTTCCCCCGGCCCTAAATGTATGTGTATGTGACTAAGTATGAGGAACTTTGGGAGATAGCCAATTCTCAGAGGGGTCCAGCAGACAGAGCCATCAATGGGAAGGCTTTGTCCACTGGCCCCCACGGAAGGAGCCTCCAGATTCCTGGACGAGTGTGTGTGGCTAATGCAATTAAAACTGCAGAGCATCCCACTTGGAAAGGACGGAACCACTTCCCAGTAGCCCCGGTCCCTCCATCAGCAGGACGCCCCTTGCAGACCTAAGTGGATGAATGCGGAGAAATGTAGTTGGGAAGCAGAGCACCAGGGTCCGCAGAGCCAGGTTCCCAACTGGCTCTGCTACCCATCCCCCCACCCCCCTCCACAACCCCCAGCCAGAGACAGCCGAGACCCAGGGACCGCAGTACTACCGCCCAGGCGCCACACGCAGCACAGCCAGAGCCATCCTCACCCTTCTTTCACACTTACCCATTCTCTCGCTCAAGTATGCCCACGCTCGCCCCGTGTAGTGCTACACTCAAACCCACACACATTCTCTGCGGTTGTGCATCGAGGGCCAACCTCCGCCCAGGGCCCAATGAAAGTTGTAGCCTGAGTAGTCCGCCAACCCCCCCCTGCAACAGGCCCGAGCAGTCACCAGAGGGCGTCGGACTGCTAGGGCAAGCAGCACCCCACCCGAGCAGAGGCAGCGCCCCAGGGGAGAGACACCCCTCCGGGCACAGGCAGGCACCCCTGGAGGGAGTCCCCCGGCGCAGGTCACCCAGGTCTCCACCCCCAGGTCCGCCCCCCGCACACCGGCAGGAGGTCCGCCTCCGCTCCCCGGAGACAGGCACACGCCAACCCTCAAAATGGCTCTACTCCGGCACAGGACCGCCGGTCTCAACAGCCACCACACCCCCGCCGCAGGGGACCCATGCGGCCAGCCCAGAGTCCACCAGTCTATCCGCTGTGTTATCTGTACAGTGAGGGCAAATATTTGAGTTTGTGAGATCCATTTGGAACATCCTTTGTCCTGTATAGTGAGTTCTATGAAGAATTTTGTATTGTATTAGTTGTAAATTTGTATTTTTTGTCATTCTGAATAAATTAGAACATATATTATTCCAGAACGTGTAATTAGTGATAATATTGAGATCTGCTTCCCATTTAGAGATCGGAAGGCTCACCGTCTGGTCTACATTGGAAATTAAGATATAGATTTTGGATACTGTCCTTTTCCCAGATATATCAATAAATCGCTCTATTACTGGTGGTGGTTGCATGTGGATGGGAGTATTCTTACTTTTTGCATTACTGTAAGTATTGACTTTAGTTGTTGGTATTCTAAGAAATTGGCACTAGTGATTTCATAGTGGGACACTAATTCTTCAAAAGAGGTAAACTTGTCTCTTGTGAAAACACGTTTCAGATGTGTTATCCCTTTGATATGCCAAGTTGGAAAGTGTATTGCCTTTTTGTTTTGTATGATGTCTGGATTGTTCCAGAGAGGTGTGTTTTGGCAAAGAGTAAGCGAAAACCCATTAATTTTAAGAAAATCCCACCAGACTGTCAGAGATGCTTTTATGCTAATGCTCTGGTAACAACTATGATGTTTGATTTTGGTGCTGATAAAGGGCAGATCTGCAACTTTAATATTTCCACAAAATGTTTGTTTAATGTCTATCCAGGAGGAGTCTGCAGGCATGGGTTTTATCCATTTGTGGACATGGTTCAGTCTATTGACAAGAAAATAGTGGTGGAAGTTAGGTAGTTCTAGGCCGCCGCAGCGTCTGGATTTTTGAAGAGTTTTTAAACTAATTTGTGGTGGCTTGGTTTTCAACAAAAACTGTGAGATGTAGGAGTCTAATGTCTTAAACCACGCCTGGGCTGTCTGAGTTGGAATCATTGAGAATATGTAATTAATTTTTGGCAGGATCATCATTTTTATGGTGGCAATTCTTCCCATACGTGAAATGGGTAAGGACTGCCATCTTTTGAGGTTGGCTCTATTTGTTTTAAAAATGGATTGTAGTTTAGATCAATAAGCTCTGATAGCCTAGATGACAATTCAATGCCCAAGTATTTAATGTTCCCTGAATGGAGTGTGGTAGAGGAGATGTTAGTCACCTTAAGGTTAAGTGGTAGCACTATAGATTTGGTCCAGTTAATAGAGTATTCTGAAAGTCCTGAGAATTCATCTATGAAGCTGACAGTTGTAGGAAGAGACGTCTGTGGCTCCAGGAGAAACAGTAACACATCGTCAGCATATAAACTTATTTTATGATTTACTGATTTGGTCAATATTCCTGTAATTCCTTCATGCTATCTTATAGCTGCGGCTAGAGGTTCAATAAATATTGCAAATAGTGATGGGGAAAGTGGGCAGCCCTGTCTGGTTCCTCTTTGCAGATTAAACCTTGGCGAGATCTGGTTGTTTGTTCTGACTGCGGCGTTTGCTGAGCTGTATAATATTTGGATCCAGTCTATGAATGATTTCCCTATGCCGAATTTGTGCAGAGTGGCAAAAAGAAACTTCCAGTTTACTCTATCGAAAGCCTTTTCTGCATCTAAGGAGACGATGGCTGACTCTAGTTTATGGGTGGTGACATAATCAATTAAGTTGATTAATCTGTTCATATTGTTTGTTGACTGTCTACCTTTAATGAAGCCTGTTTGATCAGAGTGAATTATATATGGAGTGATTTTTTCTAATCTTCTAGCAAGTGCTTTACACACTATTTCTAGATCTACATTTATTAGTGAAATTGGTCTATAACTCAATGGGAGTGTAGGGTCTTTTCCTGGTTTTTGGAGCAGGCTTATGAAGGCAGAATTCATATTTGTGGGTAATGAATGCTGTTGTTTAATTTCAGCTACCATTTTGTAAAAGACGGGTGCCAGCATGGACCAGAACTCTTTATAAAATTCAGTTGGGAATCCATCTGGTCCTGGAGCTTTTTTATTGGGCATCTCCTGCAGAGGTTCATGTAGTTCTGCCAAAGATAACAATGAGTCTAGAGTTGTGGATTGTTCTTCCTTTAGCTTTGGCAGTTCTAGTTTATTCAGAAACGCCTCTATGGCTGAGGTGGATGGATCTATTTGGGACGTATATAACTCTTGGTAAAAGTTTTTAAAGGTATCATTTATTTCATGGGGATCACGAGTAATATTCCCTTTCTTATTAGTTATTGAATGGATGATTTGTTTCTCTGTATTTTTTAATTGGTTAGCTAGAAATTTACCACATTTGATAGCATGGTCAAAGTTCTCCCAGCGTAAGTGGTCTATCTGAAACTGAGGTTTGCAATCAATTATATTGTTTAATTTCAGCTTTAGATTCCTTAGGTCTTCTAGGATTCTATAATTGGTTGGAGAGGCAGCATATTTAATCTCTAGAGATTTTATTTTTTGCTCTAATTCTAATTCAAGTGACATGTCCTTTTTTTTCTTGTGCGATGAATATGAAATAATTCTACCGCGCATAACTGCCTTCCCGGTCTCCCAAAGAACACAGGGTGAGATTTCCGGTGTATTGTTGATTTCTATAAAGGTTGTCCATTCTCTCCTGACATAAATGATGAAGTCTTGATCCTTGAGTAATGATGTATTAAACCTCCAATTCCTGGTTGATGGTGTGACTGTCTTAATCAACGAAATGGACATTGGTGCATGATCACTGATTGTGATAGAGTGAATATTGGTGTCAGAGACATCTTGTAAGACTGAGTTATTTACTAAAATATAATCTATACGGGAGTGAGAGTGGTGAACTGGCGAGAAGAAGGTATATTCCCTGGATGTAGGATGAAGAGAACGCCATGTGTCACAGAGACCAAAGTCATCCATGTACTGTTTTAAGGTCTGTACTGATTGCCAGTTCTTGTTGCTGACATCTTTTCTTAGCCTGTCCAACTCTGGGTTTAATACTAAATTAAAGTCCCCTCCTACTATAAGTTTGGAACCAGAGTGAGCAGACAGTGATGTGAAGAAGTTGTGAAAAAAAGAGGGGTCGTCAACATTAGGGCCATACACATTAGCTATGCAATATTCAATGTTTCCTATCAAGATATTAATGATTATATATCTCCCTTCTGGATCTACAATGGTATCGTTATGAGTAAAGTTAATCTTCTTATTTATCAGGATGGCGACCCCTCTTTGTTTAGAATTGTAACCGGCTAAGTAACATGTGGGAAGTCTGCTGATGCCAGAGTGTAATTTATACTTTTGGGAATATGAGTTTCCTGTAGTAAAACAATGTCTGCTTGTAGGGTTTTCAAATGATTAAATATTTTAAATCGTTTCTCCTTCTTATTGATTCCACATACATTCCAAGTGACAATGTTCAGTGGTGTCATATCTTACCTGACTGCTGTGGATCACTAGTCTTGTGTGTATGTAGTGTGACAGACTTTAGGTGTGTGGCTAAACTTAAGTACCTGTGTATTCTGAGTTGTGTGTTACCTATGTATGTGCACGTGTTTCCCCTGTGCAGTAGATGTTTGTGACTACGTTGGAGAAGAATAGAGAAAAGAAGGACGCAAACAGTGTGGAGTGAAAGTAGGTGAAGGAAAAAGAGTAAAGGGAAGGAAAATTAAAGTGAAAGGAAAGTGAGTGATTACGTATGGTGAGCGCTTTGCAAAGTGAGTGAGTGAGTGACATTAGAATGACAATAAACATTTACATGAAGCATCTGCGAGGGAACGAGTTTGAATACTGGATGTAAAGTTATAACACATAGTTGCATTGCATTTTTTTAACAAACCTTTTATATTAAACCATTCTTTTACATACCACCTGCTAGTAGAGCCAAGGAGTTGCTTCCCGGTCCCGGTAGAGCTCTCCGTTGACGTACAGTTTGTCGACGCTGATGACGGCCCTGCAGCCTTCTGCCACAAACCTCTAACGGATGGGGAACAGTCGGCGACGACGGTCGAGGATCTCCTTGGGGAACTGATCGTTGACGCTGAAGTCGGTTCCCTTCAGCTGTCTGCCCCGGCTCTTAACCAGTTCCTTAAAGTCATGAAACTTGGCAACGATGGGTCGAGGGCGCTGGCCATCCGGTCGTCTTCCTCCGAGTCTGTGCGAACGGTGAAACGCCATCTTGTCGACAACTTCCACTGGAATCTTCATCTGTTGTTTAATGAAGTTTTTAATTGTGGTTTCCGTGTTTTCCTCCGCCTGTTCTGGAATCCCCGAGAACACCAGGTTGTCCCTCATGCTGCGGGCCTGCAGATCGATGATGCCTTCTTTTATTTATTTTTTTTCGGCCGCTAGCTGAGCCACATCCTCCGTCAGGGACTGTTCCCTTCAGGGCCTCGTTCTCGGTGGCGAGAGAAACCACCTGCTGCTGGCTGAATTCCAGGGAATCACGGAGGGCCAAAAACTCTTTGTGGAGGAGTTCCACTAGCGCCAGACGCGCGTCAAAACTTGATATTTTTTTCTCTATGGACTCAAGACATCAAATCCTGGAAGTCCGATACGTTCTTTCAACTAAATTCAGATAAAACCAAAATTCCTGAAATAATTACAGAGACACTATAGAGTTGGATAGCCACCCTGGATGGCACAATATTAGCTTCAGATTCTACTATGAGGAACCTTGGTGTCAATTAAACAAATTGCCTACTTTTGCCTTAGAAATGTAACTAAAATCTGATCCATGCATTTGTTACCTCTAGGCTGGACTACTGTAACTCCTTACTCGTAGAATGTCCTAGCAGCTCCTTAAAAGCCCACATCTGAGATGCCTACTGTCTCAGCTATCTCACGCACCTTCAAATCGACGGTCTGCCAATATGAGGTTGTGGATTTTTGTCACGTTAACCTCCAAGGTAGCCGTTTTTGGGGCGCCTGGGGGTGGCTCATCAAGAGAGAGAGAACAGAAATGACTGTCTTAAATGTAAAGTAGTTTATAACTGAACTTAAAGCTATTTATGTCTAAGCGAGTAGAAAATTACAGCTGTTATGGATACAATGCCCTTTAGTCAAACATTCAGTCAACATCCACATGGATATTTTATTTGTTTTAATTATACTGTATCGTATGTATTACTGTATTGTAATGTTTAGCTCTAAATTTACTGGCATTTTTTGACAACTGACAAAGACCAAAAGCTTCCTCAGTCTGAGGGAAGTTCCATATTATCCTCCAGTTTGGCTTCACTTCACACTTGCAAAGAACTGGCTCGTTACGTGAACAAAAGACACAAAAGTGAGTAGGTGTGATGAACCTTCCCCCAAGAAGGAAACCAGACTGAAAGAGTTGACATGACTCAACTTCCACACAACTTCATCTGAGCCATAAAAACCAGATATATTTGTAAACTGCTTAAAAAGAAAATTCTTCATGGATCCATAACTTTAAAGGTTTCACTCAAATCAAGGCTCTGTTAACATAATGCTGTATGAAGGAATTTAGTTACTGTCCATACAGTAGGTCTCCCTCAGAGGACCAACAGCCTAGTGGTTAAGGCACAGAAGCTCCCAGCTAGAGACTCCTGGTGTAAACTTGCCTCTGGTGTCTTTTGTTTACCACACAAATTCAAGTGACACAAAATACAGAGATCTGCATACATATGTGTTATGAGTTATGCCAGCTTTCAGTTCTGTGTCATTTCAGTCACTTTAACTGCCAAATGTCATCGCAATCGGCTGATTGTGATTGCTCAATAATTAAAGTTAACTTACAGACTTTTCTTAAAGCAGAAACATTACCAAAAGTGCAGTAACCTTCAGTCTGAGTAAAGTTAGGCACTATCCTCTATTTACAATAGGCTTCACTTCACACCTGTAAAGAACTGGCTCATCAGTTGAACAAAGGACTGTGAGAAGGTGTGAAGACCATGTCCCCCATGAAGGACATATAATGTAGAACCTCTTGAGAAACATTTCTGCTCTAAAAGAATGTAGTGACCCAACTTTCAGACAACTTGGTTTAGAAAATGGTCAAATGAACTCAACGTTTATAAAATTTGTAAATAAAACTTGTTAAAAAGAAAGTGTTAAGTCTATGGCTTTAGGATATAAAAGTTTCTTATTTTAAACCACCAACTAACAAAAACAGTTTAATTAAAAACTGTGGGTGAGAAGTTGTGTGCTTTAACCACTAGGCTCTTATAAGTGATGGATGGATGAAGTAGTTCACAAATGTATTTGGTTACATCACATCAGGTAACAGCACTGCAGGACTCTGGTGCTTTGGGGAGAAGGGGGTGGTGTGAAACCAGTCTAACTAGTGCTGTGGATTGGTCGTTGTCTGAAAAGAGGCTCTCTATTGTTATATTCATCTAAGCTTGATTAGAACATTGAAATGTTCTTTTTCAATTTAAAACAGCTCCTGAAGCAGGCAGACTGACACACACTACATTCAAGTGAATAAGAATAATATATAGAATGAGAATTTAATAATTTCATTTGTGAAGTCCAACTCAACCTAATACAGCCAGTAACTGTATCATTAACATCATTAACATTTTTAACACCTTCCCCAGACAGACCAAGGAGGGGGGCTGCTGACAGTCGGCTGATGAGGGTGTGATAAGTGTGTGATCAGCGTCAGAAAGGTGACTGACAGTCGACTGAAATCAGCGAAAATGAACCGCTCCATCTGTACACGAATGTAAATTTTTCTTGCGATAGTGGTGCCATCGTGCGGTGAGGCTAAGTACTTATCAGACCACCCTCATAGGTAACTTGTGGTTACTTTTGCCTATCCAGAGCCTTGGGATGTAATGGTTAACACAGTAAACTATGTTACTTATCTGTTCCTCACCTTTCATTTTTGCCTATTCAACACTCTGCACTGGCAGTAAAATTATTGCTCCATATCTTACATGTTTACCGTGTGAACTGATCTTAGTCACTTGTGCAGACGATGCCCAGAAGGACCTGAAACCGCTGACCGTGCGAGTGTTTGTTAGATAAAAGAATGGGAAATGACCATGGGAGCCACCCAGGGCCAAGTTTGCGCCCTAGGAGAGATCATGCTTGGTTGTACAGAGACCGAACAGCCCTTAGCAAAGAGCCTTGGACTCCATACTACCAGAGCACCCCCCACAGGATGTCACAGGGGACAAACTCCCATAAACCGTCATGCACCCTATTATTGTAAGTACAGTACCTACAATAAAGTTGAGAAAAGTTTAGATTGCACTTGCTCTTTTACTTCAATCAACTTAGTTTTTGTCAAACTAAAATCACACATTAAAATAACTTGATGTCTTTGCTTCGAAAAAAAGTAATATAGTACTTTGATATAATGCTCATAACTAAGTTACATTTTATAAGGATTTTAAGGTGACTAATCAGACATTTAAGTTGAAATAACCTAATCTTCTACTTTAAACACGTAGTGTATGTGACATATGTATCTAATATGTTTTGTTGATCTGACTTGTTAACTTCATTTAGGAAAACTTAATTCAATCATTTGTTACCAGTTGACATAATTTAATTAAGTTGTTTCAACAATTTTCTTTTTTCAATGTGATGAGAGGTCAGAGCCACGAGTCTGTAGTCGTTGATGACTTTTTGGGTGTGGCGTCTAATTAACTGCCACAAAAATTCCACCCAAGAGGAACTCTCTCCAGCTGCAGGCTCAGATTGAAGATGTGTTGGAGGACACCACATAGGTGAGGAGCACAGACTTTCAGCACCCTTGGGCTGATTCTATCAGGTCCTGCAGCTTTTGTTGGATGAAGCTTGTCCACCTGCCTTTCTCATCTGATCTGCTGTGATTGTGTGTGAGGTGGGGGTGGATGAGGCCTGTGGGTGATGTGAAGGGGGGGTCTATCATAAGCAGTGGGGGGTTTAGAGGCACAACCTGGAATCTGTTAAAGAAGTTATGTTCGTTGGCCCTGTCCATAGACCCCTCAGTCACCTGGCTGCTGCACTTGTAGCCAGTGATGGTCCTCATGCCCCTCCACACTTCCCTGGTGTTGATGTTTCGAAGTCTGTGTTCCAGTTTCCTCCTGTAGGCCTCCTTCCCCTCCCTGATTTTGACTAACTGCTCTCTCTGGACAGCTGCCTCCCTGTCACCAGACCTAAATGCTTTCTTCTTTTTCAATCAGTGTCCTCCCTATGAGGTTCACCCGTCAATATTAGAACGGAGACACTGCTTGAATCTTCTCACCTTCTCTTTGCACAGAACCTTTCTTCGGTCTGTTCCCTCTACGAACATTTTGGCCTCCTCTCGTTTTCCTTCTTATTTCTTCGGGGAAGTTTGACATTTCTGGCGGACTCAAGTATTTTGCAGAGGATCTTAGTGAGATCAGTTGATTCCAGGTGCGCTTGCTGGGTCTCCTTGCTTGCAGGCATTAAGGATGAGAAAAAGCATAAATCCCTGCGAAAAAGCAGGCAAAAAAACACTCTGGTGACATGACATGATCAGAAAGGGAGCACCTTAAATACTACGACCAGTCAAAGAAAATCACACGTGGTAGGTAAAAGTGAGGAAAAAATAAATAATAAAAAATTAATGAGCAGTGACTTCAAATAAACATTTTTATTTCAAATGTAATAAATGTAGAGTACATATGTTTTAGTAAAGTACTTCCATGAATTGTGAGACATGATGTTCCAAACTATGAACAATACAGATCTAAATAGGAGAAAAGAACTGATATGTCCATTGATGTTGAGTTTTAGGTGTTCTGGAAGGCCTGCTGCATGATGACTGAACACAGGCTCAACATCTGCAGGTACTCGTCAGCCCCATCTGATAGACACTTATCCACAACCTGAACAAACACAAGCAAAGTTCAAAAATGACCACTGTGAATATATCAGCAAAAACCTAATGTTCAGAGTATTGTAGTTATGTGAACACTCTTTACATCATTAGCTTTTATAAAGGAAATAAATAATATTATTTAAACTGCAAGCCAAACAAAGGTTTAAAACTGGTATAAAACAGAGCTTGATGTAAACAAACATGACTGAATATGATTTCTTTAATAGTTTGTGCTACTTTTATTTCAGGTTAATTTTGAAAGCTTAATACAGCTGCTCTTATATGATTAAACTGGCTAAGTTAATGTCAGTGGAAACGTTCCTATTTTAAATATCAATAAGCAGGAAGTTAAATGAGCATTTAAATCTCCCTGAAGTTTATTATGTGACACTGTATCTGACAACTTACTGCCATCTTTTCTGTGATGACTGACTTCTGTTTATCATTTATGTCCCCGTCTATGATGGATTCATGAAGCTGGCTCAGGATCTGTGTGGCTGCATAGCCTTCATCCACCAGGTTCTGACAGAGGAGGCACAAATTTGTGTTAACTTGGAACAGAAAACTGAGATGAACAAATGACTGTTGACTTCATATTCTGCTTTTGTTCTGTTGTTCTGTCATTAACCCAGCTGCACTACAGAAACCAATTGTACCATTATTCTTTCGTTTTCTATGCAAGAAATTTTTGGAGCTTGAGGGTTCTGCGCAGTATCCTTGCTGTTCCTAGGACTGCACTTTTCTGGATTGAGATGTCGGATGTTTTTACGGGGATCTGTTGTAGCCACTCCTCCAGTTTGGGGGACACGGCCCCTAGTGTTCCGATCACCACAGGCACCACTGTGGCCTTCACCTTCCAAGCCTTCTCCAGTTCTTCTCTGAGCCCTTGGTATTTCTCTAGTTTCTCATGTTCCTTTTTGCTGATATTGCCATCGCTTAGTATTGCCACATCCACCACTACAGCTTTCATCTGTCTGTATCTGGAAGTCCCACAGGATCTTGGCTCGCTCGTTTTCTACCACCTTGGGAGGTGTTTCCCACTTTGACCTTGGGGTTTCTAGTCCATACTCCACGCAGATGTTCCTGTATACTATGCCAGCCACTTTGTTATGGCGTTCCATGTATGCTTTCCCTGCCAGCATCTTACACCCTGCAGTTATGTGCTGGACCGTCTCTGGGGCCTCTTTGCACAGTCTACACCTTGGGTCTTGTCTGGTGTGGTAGATCTGGGCTTCTATGGCTCTGGTGCTCAGGGCCTGCTCCTGTGCAGCCAGGATGAGTGCCTCTGTGCTGTCCTTCAGCCCAGCCCTTTCAAGCCATTGGTAGGATTTGTTGAGATCAGCCACTTCAGTTACGTTCCGGTGGGACATCCCGTGTAAGGGCTTGTCCTCCCATGATGGTCCCTCTTCCAGCATCTCATCCTCTGTTCTCCACTGCCTGAGACATTCACTCAGCACGTCATCTGTGGGGGCCTTATCCTTGATGTACTTATGGATCTTGGATGTTTCATCCTGGATAGTGGCTCTCACGCTCACTAGTCCTCGGCCTCCTTCCTTGCGGCTAGCGTATAGTCTCAGGGTGCTGGATTTGGGGTGGAACCCTCCATGCATGGTGAGGAGCTTTCGTGTCTTAACATCTGTGGTCTGTATCTCTTCCTTTGGCCACCTTATTATTCCCGCAGGGTATCTGATCACTGGCAGGGCGTAGCTGTTTATTGCCTGGGATTTGTTCTTGCCATTGAGCTGGCTTCTTAGGACTTGCCTTACTCATTGGAGGTATTTGGTTGTCGCGGCTTTCCTTTTTGCCTGTTCAAAGTTGCCATTCGCCTGTGGTATTCCAAGGTATTTGTAGTTGTCCTCAATGTCTGCTATTGTTCCTTCTGGGAGTGAGACCCTTTCTGTGTGGATTACCTTGCCTCTCTGTCACAATCCTCAAGCCCAAATGACATCCCAATGTCCGAGCTTTAGATCCTGGTGGTGTGAATCAGCGAGTCGATGTCTCGCTCACTCTTGGCGTACAGCTTGATGTCATTCATGTAGAGGAGGGGACTTATGGTGGCCCCATTCCGGAATCAGCATCCATAGCCAATCTTGTTTATTATTTGGCTGAGGGGGGTCAGACCTATGCAGAACAGCAGTGGGGACAGTGCATCTCCTTGGTATATGCCACATTTGATGGATACTTGGGCAAGTGGCTTCCCATTGGCTTCAAGGGTGGTTCTCCACAACCTCATCGAGTTTGCAATGAAGGCCCTTAGAGTTCTGTTGATGTTGTACAGCTCCAAGCATTCAGTGATCCATGTGTGTGGCATTGAGTCATAGGCTTTCTTGTAGTCGATCCAGGCTGTGCACAGGTTGGTGTGTCACACTCCGCAGTCATGGGCGACTGTTCTGTCTACCAGGAGTTGGTGTTTGGCTCCTCTGGTATCCTTACCAATGCCCTTCTGTGCTTCGCTCATGTATTGACCCATGTGCCCACTTATCTTAGCTGCGATGATGCCTGACATTAGCTTCCATGTTGTGGAGAGACAGGTTATTGGACGGTAGTTGGATGGGACTGTACCCTTTGAGGGATCCTTCATTATCAGGATCGTTCGCCCTTCGGTTAGCCATTCAGGGTGAGTCCCATCCTTAGCAGCTGGTTCATTTGTGCTGCCAGCACGCTCATGGATTGCAGTGAGCTTCTTTAGCCAGTAGGCGTGGATCATGTCAGGGCCAGGTGCTGTCTAGTTTATTCATACCTGAGACTCTCTGTTGGATGTCTGCCACTGTGATAGTCACTGGATTCTGTTCAGGGAGGTTGCTATTGTCTTCCCTCAAACCCACCAGCCACTGTGCATGACTGTTGTGGGACGCCTCCCTTTCCCATAGGAAAGGGAGCACAGAGGAAAGCCGTAGTGGTGGATGTGGTAATACCAAGCGATGGCAACATCAGGAAAAAGGAGCATGAGAAACTAGAGAAATACCAAGGGCTCAGAGAAGAACTGGAGAAGGCTTGGAAGGTGAAGGCCACAGTGGTGCCTGTGGTGAGCGGAGCACTGGGGGCAGTGACCCCCCAACTGGAGGAGTGGCTACAACAGATCCCTGGAAAAACATCCAACATCTCAGTCCAGAAAAGTACAGTCCTAGGAACAGCAAGGATACTGGTAGAGGACCCGAGCTTGGAAAGCGGATGAGACCACCCGTGGAGGGTGAGAAGGGAATTTATTCATTTATTTATTTATTCAAACTCCCATCTCACCCTCCACGGGTGGTCATCCGCTTTATAAATTCAATATATTCCTCACTGTTTCACACAAATTACAGTAACTAATGGTCTATTAGCCAGCACTGCCCCTAACTTCCTAACAAATTTAAATAAAGCAATAAAAACTAGTTTCTCAGTTTCAGTTTTGTTCATTCACATGGGTTCCAACCAGTTTATTAGGCCCAACAGCCTGACCTCCGCATGTGCAGGAGACCAGTTTAGACACATATTTGTGTCTATGTGTGTGTGTGTGTGTGTGTGTGAGAGAGAGAGAGAGAAAAAGTAGCCTGGGCCACTTGTGATTTAATGTGACTGTAAATGATCGCAATGTGACAAATGGTAAAATGTTCATTTTGTCATTTTGTTAACCATCGTTTTTGATTGAATAAATGACATTTTACGTTTTAACATTTCTGTGTTTTAACCAGTCTTACCAGATTGTTAAAAGAATAGAATTTACTGCATTGCTTTATGAAGAATTACGTTTGAACATTTGGCCTGCCCCTGCCAATATTTTTCACGTGTTCCCATAGAAAAAAAATCTTGCCCAGACTTAAACTAGATGCTCCTCCAACTATAAGTACATACTTTATACTTATTTCAAGCATGTTCTTACTGTTGATATGTAGTGACATTGATTAAAGTGTAGCTAACACAACACAGCAACACAGACACAATCAATATTATATACACACACAACCAATAAAGAATTGTGTCCTTTTCATGTATATTTATTAGTAGTTAAAAGTGGCATTTGATACTGAGAAACTGTTAGTTGTCAACTTCGATAATGAATAAAATGACTTGGGTGCATAATGCCAGACCCAGGCTAGTATTTCCTTGATCTAGAGCAAAACGTGTGATCAGGATTTGACACCCCTGTTCTAGAAAGTAAAACTGTAATCTCACATACTATGACAAAAAGTACTTTTACTGTATAATCTTGGATTTATTAGTAGTTAGTCGTTAGATTTGCAAATTGCAAACTTTCTTGAAATATATCATTATGCCATAACACCCACCCCATTATATCAGTGACCCGTTTTAATTAATATGCTTGTTAAAGATCAAACAATAGCTCAGCTGAAACCTGATGTTGTCAAAGTCAGTTGAGAAATAGAGAAACAAAACTGCCATCTTAATACAACAACTCTGCAATCTAACTGAGCTATGCTGCACTAACATTTACATAAACACATCAGATGAGTTCACCTCACAATGTCAAATTAAAAATTCTATCCATACACTTAATATATTACTTGGCCTGACCATAAACCCCTACCAAGCCACTATAACATCTGCAGAATTAGAAAACACTCACCCTGACTGCATCTTCTAGCTTCTCAAATGTTCCTTTGAAGCAAATCTGCAACAGTTTGTTGATCATCTTGGGAGGAACAATCTGTAAAACCGCACATCAGTGACCTTGCGTGAATACAATATACTATGATTTGAGGCGCAGAGAACTCCCATTAGAAACCATGAAGCTTTTCTCACCCCGGCTATTTCAATGACAGCACACTCTGTGACGTCTTTGTCATTGTTAAGTCGTGCCGCGCTTTGGAGGTAGGTGATGGCTTTCCGCAGGTCTCCCTCAGACACCCTTACCAGCGCCTCTATACTCTAGATAAACCGAAACATGTTTCATAGATAGATAGACTATTTAATACACTTCTTTGCTGGACAAAGGGATCTGCTATAGGTCCACATTACAGCAACACCTATCCCCCTCACCTCCTTGGTGTATTTAAGGTTCTCCTTCTCGCAGATCTCCAGCAGCCTCTCTTCTTGGATCCGATTGGCTAGAGGTTTGAAACGAAACTTGGAACATCTGGAGGTCAAAGGCTCAATAATCCTTCAGAACACATAGCAAGGTCAGGATAAATGGCCCAAAGTGTGTTTTTGTGTGGCAGAGTGTGATCGGTCAGCTAACCTGCTGACATAGTTGCAGATGAGGCAGAATCGTGTGGTGCGGGACTCCTTCTCCATTGTCCTTCTTAGAGCAGCCTGTGCTGGTGCTGTCATGGAGTCTGCCTCATCCAGGATAATGATCTTAAAAGGAGGACATGGCTTCCCACTACAAAAATGGCCAAACACATAAAAAAGGTTTCTTGTACAGTAACTATGAAAGAAATACCTTTGTGTACATGTTAATAAAGTCTGACTCACTCAGTGCGGGTTCCTGCCACAGTGAGCTGAGCAAAATTTTTGACCTTTTCTCTGATAACCTGGATGCCTCGTTCATCTGAGGCATTAAGCTCTAGCACCCTCTGTCTGAACAGCTGCGGGCTAGAGAAGAACAGAAAGCAAACATAAGGTATTAACAGAAACTAGTTAAATAAGGAAACTAAAAAATAAGCAAATTAGGAGAGAACTGAAAAATCTGCTTAGTAACTAGAATGACTTCTCACCCGTAAAGTTCCCTGGCAGCAGCCAAGATAGTGGAGGTCTTTCCTGTTCCAGGAGGACCATAAAAAAGCAAATTGGGAAGCTGCAAACAAAGCACAAATGTTAGTATTGTTGGCCACAAAGTTATCTGTAGCTGTAAACGTAAGACACTTACATCTGCTCCTTCCAGAGATTTCTTCAACACTGCTACAACATCCTCCTGAAAGGCCACCTCATCAACACACTTTGGCCTGCTGCGTTATAGAGAAAGAGAAAAAAAAAACCATGGATTTTCAGTCCTGTTTTCCCATCTGCTCACAATATAAAAAAAAACACTAACTTAAGAAATCTGCCAGAGCTGTGGATTTCAGTACTTAATGCCAAATTTTGCGCTTGTTTTGGGTAAACTATATGGCAGGGGTGTCAAATGTACTGCTCTTTCCCGCCCGCATAATCTGGCCCGCAAGGTTGATTTTTTTTAAGTATAAAAATGAGCTGCAATTTTTTAACAAAAGAAAACTGCTGCTCCAATTGTCCACCGGGTGGCGCTGTAGCAATTGTGTTAAGGAAGCAAACTGTTTATACCGGGACAGAGCAAGTAGGTCAAGCAAGCCCAGTCAGTCTGAATGAGCTACTTTGTTTTGACCACAATACTTATTACGGCTCCTACTTTTAACGTTACAGCATGTTGCAGTGCTAAAAGAATATAACCTTTGTTGCCAGTGTGAGTCGTCATGCCGACAAATACTGTATGACAACTTTGAAGGACAATGGAGAAGACAGAAGGTGAATTAACTGTTAGCGGGTCTGTGTTTACTCACAGCCAAGACCTGAATTTTGCTGCCATTCAGGATGTGACGCCTGAAATTGCTGCATTGGTGAAAGCTGAAAGATGCCAGGTATTAGGAGTCAAACTATGCAACCCCACTTGCATGAGAAACCCTGATATAGTTCTGTGATTTCTGATATACTTCTGTGAAACATTGAGGCATTGTGTGTTCTTTGTGCTTAGAATTTTCATATAACTTGAGGTGTTTTATGATTAAAAGTGATTATGCTTCTGGACACATTATCCTCAGGATCCAACAGGATCAGCAGTTGATCATATTGAAACAAAGAAAACAATAGGAAGTTGTTGTTTTTAAGTTATACATACACACCATGATTTTACCAGTCCAGTTAAAGGTGGCCCCTGAGCTAAACTGAGTTTGACACCATTGTTACATTTATTTTATTTATTTTGGACGTAAAGCATAAATCTGGTGTATAGTAGTAGGGGTCGGTACCAAAACTTTGTTCCAAGTCATACTGGAAAAAAGGTACCATGGCAAAAGCACAGCGGTAGTTTTGCTCAATTGGTTCCCAAATCACTATTTGTTACGAGGGACATTTATTTAGACATTATATAGCGTTAAATTTGACCAAACAACATGGCACAGGACTGATAAAAACTGTCCTATAGTCAGCCAGCATTAACAGCACCTCACAGAACAGGAATAGTGACGACACTCCTCTCTCTCTCTCTCTCTCTTTTTTTTGGTAATATTTACTGCATCACAGGAAAATGGTCAAAGAGCTACATCAGACCTCAGTCATGTATCCTCCATCATTTCACAGTTATGTTTGTTTTGCCATCCTGCCAGTCTCCCACAGGGTGATAGAGCTACACTGCTTGATTTAACGTTTAACTTAAAACCAAAACACTAACCTAAAATACTAAAAAAAAAAGTCCTTTCAGCTTATCCCATCAGGGGTCACCACAGTGAGTAATTTGCATGACGATTTGGCAGATTTATACGCTGAATGCCCTTCCTGACACAACTCCTCTTTGCATGGATTGAACCCTGGGCGCAACACACACTGCGCCATGTTCGGGGATAACCTAAAATAGTAAAGAATATATTCTTATAATGTTTTGAAACCGAATTGAGCAAAGTCAAGAATCTCCAACCTAGTTCAGTGGCACTTTTGTTGTTGTGCATTACTGATCATTAGTATCGGTTAGCACTGTCTCCTTACACCAAGAAGGACCTGGGTTCAATAGCAGGGTCACCCAGGTGTCTTTCTGTGTTGAGTTTACATGTTCTCCCCAAGCCTGCATGAGTTTCCTCCAGGCATTTCCATAATAAATAAGTGTAATTAATTTACGTCTTGGGAAGTCTAAATTGTCCATACATGCGACTTGTAGTCTGTGTATCCTAACTCTTGCCAAATTGTAAGATGGGATAGGGTCCAGCAACTCACTCTTGAGTGAGTGAGTGAGTGAGTGAGTGAGTGAGTGAGTGAGTGAGTGAGTGAGTGAGCGAGTGAGTGAGCGAGTGAGTAAAGTTAGAAAATTGTGCGTAAAGTTTTAAGTATTTTAAGTAAAAACCAATACCTTCATATATGCCTATTTTAATAATGTCATTACAAGGAGGAGGAACCAGTTTTTTTACACTTGTGCAACAGCAAACAATAAACAAACTGTCATGCAATTTATGTCCAGCATTTCACAAGGATAAAATTTGTGGTTCACACTTACTATTTTTCTACCCAGGGAACAACCTTGGCTTTCTTCTCTGTACTAGGTCCTGTCGCCCCCTTGTCTTTCTGAGATCTGGTAGATTGTACTGTTGCTCCTTTCAAAAAGGCCTGCATGACTGGTTCTGAGTGAGGCAAACACAACTGGAAATAAATATACATGCAGAAAACTTAAAAGTAGGTGTATATGGTGGACAACATTGTAGTGGCTCATCTGATTAACACGTAAATCCAAAGAACAGAAGGAGTAGTAGTAGTAAATAAAGACAGAATGTCAAATTACGACATTATCAATACTCCATAGTTCTGGCTTTAAAGTACGAATATAGGCGTAAATGGCAACAACCCATTTTACAAAACTACACTAAAGCCCACTAAAAAGCTTTTCTATGTTTAAGGCTGTTTGAAACTCAATATGTAGCGGTAACAAAGGTATTAGCTTCGCAAAGAAATGCATTTGCTGCTAATTTTTTAGTTTCTGAGACAACGTAAAGTCAGAGTTTAGTATTTAGGGGGTAGGTTTACACACCTTTAACGACAATGAGCACACATTATGTTACGCAGTCATGCTAACGTTCAAGTTTGCTAACATTAGTGCAGTTTGCTATGTTTATTATTGAATATCATTAACTAAAAGCGTTTGACGCACACTCGTCGGCCTTACCTTATATATGATCTGCTTAGGCAAACTCTAGTTTTCCCAGCGCTTATTACCTAGCAATGAGAGAGTTCAGTTGCCCGTGTTAAGCAACAGAGTCTCATCTTCCCGCTCAGACGGGGAAGATAACATCCGGTGACGTCATTGGTTTCAACTAATTAGATGCTGTAGATACATGAAAAAGTCCCGCCCCGACTTTTCCGCTTCCTTTCCGCGTCTGTTTTTCCTATCCTGACCATTTCTTTCGTCGCTTACGCCTTTACAGGTCCGTGGTCCGGTCCGTGTACGTTTTAACCGTTTGATTTCCCCAGTAAATCATGAGCACGGAAAACAAGAAAACGGCTCGTTTTTTCCTTTTTTCGTTTTATTCTCAAAACGAGAAAACAGGAAACGGCTTTAAATGTGGGTCTAGGTTTGAGAAAACAATTTTCTGCTGGTTTATTGTTTTTTTGGTGCTTTAATTAAATTCCGATTTTCGCTCATATCAAGAGTAACGAAAAAACGATGTGCTTTGTATTTAATCCTCTGGACAAATTAACCAGAAAATGGCTTGATTTCCGTCAATATCGTCTGGAAAGGAAAATATAAATCCATTACTTAATTTGCGCTTGAGCACCGACTTCCTGCCGTCGTTGTACTATGTTTCAAAATAAGAGTCTAGCGTCTGGGGTCTAACGTGTGTACAGTACGGGGTCTCGTTACAATATGAATGTACTGGAGTTATTGGGAGATGTGGTCCTAACCTTTACCTTCCATGGCAGCCAACCCAAACAAGCAAGCGCTGTGTTACCCGTGCGTGTGTGTGTGTGTGTGTGTGTGTGTGTATTATCAGGCCACAGGGGTCAATAGAAAAAGTACAGCCCAAATATGTGTTTGTCAATGTGGAGAATAAGTTCTGACTCTTTGGTGTGGATGCACCACATGTTAATCTACAATCATGCATGTGTTTTACAATGCAATTTCCCTGCTGTGGGACAAATAAAGCCATTCTCACTGTATGAAACTACGAATATAATAAATGCAGTAATGAATGAAATAACATATCAATAACAAACAAAAACAACCAGAGTAACCACTCAGTGGCTCATACAAATATTGTTTCATCACCACATGTCAATGTCAGGAGAAAATAGATGTGTAGATGTCTACACATGGATGACCAAAACCATTACATTAAACTCATCATTCATAGGAATATTGTCATTTGGCTGTTGTGGACCTTAGTGGAGTAGAGCACTGGGGGAGAGAGGCTGACCGTGGTACGGATCGCTAAGTGCGTTAGCTGTCCAGCATTGTGAGCCATGAAATACACAGTTCCAAACAACAGCTTTTTTTATTTTCACAAAAACAACTATTAAAAGAACAAACAGATGATGGTACTACATGATAATAAAACACTAACTTACAGATTGCATAAACAGGAGCAATAAAAAATCACTGAAACAACTCAAGGACTGCAGACAAAACATCAGTGTACACAGGGTCCTGCATCCTGCATTTCAGGCACAGCGTTGACCCATTCTGCCACAGCTCAATGCATACTTTGTACCTAACAAAACACTTGCAGCATGTTGCACACATGGAGCCGTCTATGAATCCAAAATGAAAAGTAAGAAAAGAAAAAGGCAAATACTGTATTAACCTGCGTGGTGTAACTGGTGGAGTCTTTTAAAGTTTTAACACAATATGACTGATCTCACTGAAGTCAGTATGCTTAAACACGTGTCTAATAATAATTTTTGTTACTAATTGTTTTAGTTATAAATTTATATGTAACAAAAAGCATCAGTTTTCATGGGGAAGCAGCAGTAAAACTAAACTAAACCGGTGAAGGCATCTTTGACTTCCACAGACCCACAAAGCATCTGTTAAGTTCTGAATGGGCCTCGCTAAATCCTTCAAGCACTGGGAGATGTCAAGCAAATTCTCAGTTTGATCCTTCACTCCCTAAACAGAAATGCCACCGCTTTGACAAGTGAAAGAAATTTAACCAATAATGTAGCAGTCTTTTCCCCCAAATATACAAAGTAGAGCAATGTGTTTTAGAGTATCTATTCGTGGAGGGATTGTCTACTGTTAATAGCCAAGCAGATTGACTTAACTGAGATTAGTCATATTGTGTACACAGATTAGTACAGTATTATCAGGAGACACATTTTACAGATTTCAAGCTGCCAAATAAATGTAGTGTAGTAGAATCGCCCCCCCACAAACACCATAAGATTTGTTATGAACACGTTAGTCTCCACACGCGCGGCCTAAGAAAGCGAGACTCTTATTTTGAAACAGAGTACGACGACGGCAGTAAACCAGTGCTCACGGGCAAATTCAGTAATGGATTGTTATTTTCCTTGCCCGACGATATATGAAATCAAGCCGTCTCCTGGTTAATTTGTCATGAAGATAAAATAAAAACTACATCGGTTTTCTCGTTTCTTTTTATATAAGCGACAAACGGAATTTATTTAAAGCACCACATTAAAAACCAATAAACCAGCTGAAAACAGTTTTTTTCAAAACCGGACACAGAATTGGATTTAAAGCCGTTTCCCGTTTTAAAGGGGAAAACGAAAAAACTTTTCCCAGCATTTCATTTGGTGGGGATATCAAACTGTTAACACGGTACACGGACCTTTCTGTAACACACCCCAGGTTCCCAGCTACCTAATCTATTGTGCTGTTGTGGCTTGTGCCCTCCACACCCCCACACCGTAAGATTTGTGCTGGCAGTACACACAGACTCCATGCGCGCGAAAAGAAAGCGATACTTTTATCTTGAAATGGAGTACAACGACGACAGGAAGTCGGTGCTCATACGCAAATTAAGCAATACATTTATATTTTCGCCTGTAGCGATATCGACTGAAATCAAGCCGTCCTCTGGTTAATTTGTCCAGATAATAAACACAAAACACGTCAGTTTTCTCGTTTCTCTTGATATGAGCGAAAAACAGAATTTATTCAAAGGACTTTGTTAAAAACTAATAAACCCGTTGAAAACAGTGTTTTCAAAACTAGACACTGAATTGGATTTAAAGCCGTTTTCCGTTTCTTCGTTTTAATTTGGTGAGGAAAACAAACTGTTTAAACGCCACGGACCGATAATAAGTGGGTGTCGACTCAACATTAGGCGCAGCTGTCTCCAGCTAATGTTGTCTCCTAGGCAATGCACATATTCCCAGCAGGCCTCAGCCATATGGACGGATGCTAATACACGTGCTAACGAAAACGTGGATCGGGTGCAGTGAAGCAGCATCTGGTCACAATGAAAAAAAAACAAAGGGTGATGATTGATAGGTGGAGGCTAAAGATTTCTATCTTGAGCCGTCAGTGTGGTTGATGGTTCATACATACAGATATGTTTAGCAGTGATATTTAAAACATTACATTAATCTTCAGAGCAACTTAAAATATAAGCTTTAATATGATGTCCTATGTGTTTTTTTAATCCTTACATAAGAGAATTAATCTCGAAGGGATGTGTCACTCTCCCTAGCTCCAGTCCTCATCCAGCTCAGATCCAGTCACCAGGAATTCCTTCTCATCTGCCCCCACCCCCTACCTAATATCCTCCTTCTGTGTGTACGTCTCCCTGCCTTGCAGGCAGGTACAACAACCCTCTGATTTGTATTGCCCCATTGTGACTCAGTTTCTTTATATATTTCTTTACAGGCATCACCAGAGCGACAGCAGAAGGAGTGCTTCTTTCAACCAGGGAAAATCCCATTTCATTTTTTTATGGAATAAGAATTGATGTTTTTTGTCAACAGCATTCAGGAACTGTGTGGCTGATGCTTTCTTGACTAGCTCAACTTTTCTACCTCTTTTGGACCCAATTATTTATCTACTTTTTATTTACTGACTGATTACATGATTTTCTCTAATGAACTGTTTTCTGTTTGGCTGGCTGGCTGCTTATGTTTTTCACAAATTGATCTACTAACAGACTTGCTGGTCATTTAAAGACTGGCTTTGTCTTATTTATCTTGCCTGTGCCAGACTCAAAATCTATTCATTTTTTATTTTTTCTGGAAGTCGCATCATCATTATCTCCCTCATTCTTTGTAAATCTATTTATGCACCCAAGCACTTGTAACATGTAACAAAAGAGGAAGATTAACAAAAAGAAGAACAAAGTAGCAAGTGATACAGCTGAAAACTTGGAGAAAAAAAATAGGATTACAGGGCAAAATTAGTGCGATTGTCGGGAAAGGAGAATGACGAGAGGAGGAGGCGTGGCATCAAAAAGAGAGAGACAGAGGGGAGGAAAGTGAATGTAACCCACACCCAGAGATGCTGTGCTGGCTGAGAGAAGAGGAAATGTCGGTGCAGGAGCTGCTACAGAGGGTGCAATGTGTCATCACACATGTTGGTAAGTCATTGCATTTTCTCTTTCATTTATATCGTCTGCATCTGCACAGCCTTTCTTCATTGTCTAGGGTGAGATATTCAGGAAACCCATACACAATTATCCTGTTGGCATTTAGGTCAGGAGTGTGTGCTTAGACGCAAACAATTGGGTTAAATGGAAAAATGGTTGAAAATGTGCAGAAAATTGGATGAGAAAAAAAAGAGAGAAAGGCAGGCAATACATTTTCTCAGGACCACTGAGTGGTAAAGAATGTAGAGGGATGCTTTGTATGTAGGCGGAGAGGAAAAGTGTGTTATCATTACATAGGGGATGCACTGAGTGGTGCATTGAATCTATCAAGGGATACTGTAGCACACATTTGGTCACCTGATTCAGTATTTGCTGAATGCAGGATCTGATTGTTTCAGCTGGTTCAAAGCACGCAGTCTGTGCTCCTCCTAGTGATCACTCAGCATGCGTAAGACTGAAGAACATGACATTTAAAACTGATATCACAATCAGATGCATCCTTTTTCCTTTTCTCATTCTCAATTTCTCATTTTAAAGTCAATTCACCCTTTTTCTTTTTTCCCTTCTTAGATAACACTTCTCAGTATTGCAATTATGACTCCCACCCTCCCACACACTCCTTCCAATTTTTTTTCCTGTCATCTCTTACAGTCTCTCCATCATCTTAGCGTCCTCTTGTCCTTCCACCCCCCTTTTTCTCTTCCTCTCTGTTTGTGTTAGGCTCCTGCTTCCTGGCTGCTACGGAAGTAGGTTAATGTGCCACGCAGGAGACTATCACACAGCATCCTTCAGCACTGCAATTGGTGCATCTCAGTAGCAGTCGGGCGAATAAGGGTTAGAAGAGGGTGGAAGCAGTCTTGCATAAATCATTAGAAAACTGAGCTTCCTTCTGTAAACTACAGGACCTGGAATTGATTTATTGGAAGCCAGGCTCATGCAGAATGCTGTCACTAGGCAATATATTATATATTATAATATTGGCTTAACAGTCTTTTTTTTATTGTATGTATCTTCACAAGCAGGCTTGCAGTACTCTTGTAAGGTGTGTAAAGGGGGGTGCATGTTTTTTCTTTCCCTCTCTCTCTTGTTTTCCTTTTTCACACACACACACACACACACACACACACACACACACACACACACACACACACACACACACACACACACACACACACACACACATAGACACAAATATGTGTCTAAACTGGTCTCCTGCACATGCGGAGGTCAGGCTGTTGGGCCTAATAAACTGGTTGGAACCCATGTGAATGAACAAAACTGAAACTGAGAAACTAGTTTTTATTGCTTTATTTAAATTTGTTAGGAAGTTAGGGACAGTGCTGGCTAATAGACCATTAGTTACTGTAATTTGTGTGAAACAGTGAGGAATATATTGAATTTATAAAGCGGATGACCACCCGTGGAGGGTGAGATGGGAGTTTGAATAAATAAATAAATAAATTCCCTTCTCACCCTCCACGGGTGGTCTCATCCACTTTCCAAGCTCGGGTCCTCTACCGGAGGCCATAGAGCTTGAGGGTTCTGCGCAGTATCCTTGCTGTTCCTAGGACTGCACGTTTCTGGATTGAGATGTCGGATGTTTTTACGGGGATCTGTTGTAGCCACTCCTCCAGTTTGGGGGTCACTGCCCCTAGTGCTCCGATCACCACAGGCACCACTGTGGCCTTCACCTCCCAAGCCTTCTCCAGTTCTTCTCTGAGCCCTTGGTATTTCTCTAGTTTCCCATGTTCCTTTTTCCTGATGTTGCCATCGTTTGGTATTGCCACATCCACCACTACGGCTTTCCTCTGCTCTTCATCCACCACCACAATGTCTGGTTGGTTCGCCATTACCATTCTGTCAGTCTGTATCTGGAAGTCCCACAGGATCTTGGCTCGCTCGTTCTCTACCACCTTGGGAGGTGTTTCCCACTTTGACCTTGGGGTTTCCAGTCCATACTCCATGCAGATGTGCCTGTATACTATGCCAGCCACTTGGTTATGGCGTTCCATGTATGCTTTCCCTGCCAGCATCTTACACCCTGCAGTTATGTGCTGGACCGTCTTAGGGACCTCTTTGCACAGTCTACACCTTGGGTCTTGTTTGGTGTGGTAGATCTGGGCCTCTATGGCTGATGTGATGTGGATGAGTGCCTCTGTGCTGTCTTTCAGCCCAGCCCTTTCAAGCCATTGGTAGGATTTGTTGAGATCAGCCACTTCAGTTATGTTCCGGTGGTACATCCCATGCAAGGGCTTGTCCTCCCATGATGTTCCCTTTTCCAGCATCTCATCCTCTGTTCTCCACTGCCGGAGACATTCACTCAGCACATCATCTGTCGGAGCCTTATCCTTGATGTACTTATGAATCTTGGATGTTTCATCCTGGATAGTGGCTCTCACGCTCACTAGTCCTCGGCCTCCTTCCTTGCGGCTAGCGTACAGTCTCAGGGTGCTGGATTTGGGGTGGAACCCTCCATGCATGGTGAGAAGCTTCGTGTCTTAACATCTGTGGTCTATATCTCTTCCTTTGGCCACCTTATTATTTCCGCAGGGTATCTGATCACTGGCAGGGCGTAGCTGTTTATTGCCCGGGATTTGTTCTTGCCATTGAGCTGGCTTCGTAGGACTTGCCTTACTCGTTGGAGGTATTTGGCTGTTGCTGCTTTCCTTGTTGCCTGTTCAAGGTTGCCATTCGCCTGTGGTATTCCAAGGTACTTATAACTGTCCTCAATGTCTGCTATTGTTCTTTCTGGGAGTGAGACCCCTTCTGTGTGGATTACCTTGCCTCTCTTTGTCACGACCCTTCCACATTTGTCAAGCCCGAATGAGATCCCAATGTCTGAGTTGTAGATCCTGGTGGTGTGGATCAGCGAGTCGATGTCTCACTCATGTAAAGAAGGGGACTTATGGTGGCCCCGTTCCGGAGTTAGTATCCATAGCCAGTCTTGTTTATTATTTGGCTGAGGGGGTTCAGACCTATACAGAACAGCAGTGGGGACAGTGCATCTCCTTGGTATATGCCACATTTGATGGATACTTGGGCAAGTGGCTTCCCATTGGCTTTAAGGGTGGTTTCCCACAACCTCATCAAGTTTGCAATGAAGGCCCTTAGAGTTCTGTTGATGTTGTACAGCTCCAAGCATTCAGTGATCCATGTGTGTGGCATTGAGTCATAGGCTTTCTTGTAATCGATCCAGGCTGTGCACAGGTTGGTGTGTCGCACTCTGCAGTCTTGGGCGACTGTTCTGTCAACCAGGAGTTGGTGTTTGGCTCCTCTAGTATCCTTACCAATGCCCTTCTGTGCTTCGCTCATGTATTGACCCATGTGCCCACTTATCTTAGCTGCGATGATGCCTGACATGAGCTTCCATGTTGTGGAGAGGCAGGTTATTGGCCGGTAGTTGGATGGGACTGTACCCTTTTGAGGGATCCTACATTATCAGGATTGTTCGCCCTTCGGTTAGGCATGCAGGGTGAGTCCCATCCCTTAGCAGCTGGTTCATTTGTGCTGCCAGGCGCTCATGGATTGCAGTGAGCTTCTTTAGCCAGTAGGCATGGATCATCTCAGGGCCGGGTGCTGTCCAGTTTTTTATCCTGAGACTCTTTGTTGGATGTCTGCCACTGTGATAGTCACTGGGTTCTGTTCAGGGAGGTTGCTGTGGTCTTCCCTCAGATCCACCAGCCCCTGTGCATCACTGTTGTGTGATGCCTCCCTCTCCCATATACTTTTCCAGAACTGTTCAGTTTCCAGCCTTGATGGGTCTGCTCTGCTGTTATTACCCTGCCATTGAGAGTATACTTTCGCAGGTTGTGTTGCAAACAGCCGGTTTATTCGTCTGGCTTCGTTATCGCTAGTGTACCTCTTTAGGCAGCTGGCCAAGGCTTGTAGCCTTTGCTTGGCAGTTTCGAGTGCTTCAGGTATGGTCATCTGCCTGTACCTCTTGGGCATCGGTCATTTGGCTCACTTCCCTCCGAGCTGCCTTGATTTTTGCCTCCAACCTTTGTTTCCATGGTGGGTATTGTTTCTCATGGCTCCCATGGTTGCTCTTATAGCCAAGCACCTCTAGGATCACTGATGCTGAAGCGTATATCAGCTCATTGGTATCTGTAATCGTTGTGGTAGGGATCGCTCTCAATGCTGCATTCACATCTTCCATGAGACTTTCTGATGGTACTTCACTTAGCCGTTGTAGTTGTCTTCGGAGTTGCCTGCTCAATCTCGCCATGATCTTATCTTTCAGGTCAGTTGTTGCCTCGCTCAGCGTATCTGTGCTTACTGGGGCTTCGTACCCAATTTCCGGTTGGGGAGATGGTGAAACCTCCCCTCTGACCTGGCGTCCTGGCTCCCCCTTGCCGTAGCATTTGTGTACCTCGTCAATCTCAAGTTGTGATAGCAGTTGCCGTTTGTGGATGTTGGAACACTGAGCTACTAGATGCTTCGACATCAGCCTTGAATGTGGGTTTCTCCATTTCCATTCACCGCACATTCTTTGCATGTAACCCCTCTGACTAGGGTTACTTGAGTAGTAGCATTCCAAAAGAGTTTTGCTCTCGCATCTCAGCCATTTCTTTCTTTAGTAGTTCTCGCCAAGGTGCTCTGGTTCCCCAACACCTGGTGCAGACCTAGTTAGACCGGGCGACGTATGAGCCGGTATGTCATGTGGTTCATTGTTTCTCATCATCATATGAGGTAGGCAGTAGCTTAAAGGGCCTTGCCCAAGGGCCCATTCGAACCATTCGACTTTACCGACTGAGCTATCCAGTGAGCTACATATGAGCAGTGAGCTCAGGATTGGAGGCAGACAAGAACTGTAAGGAGTTAGAGATACAGGTTGAAGATAACCAGTGAAATTTCTGACAGTCCTTACACCTTATCTGTTGGACTAGAGCACAGTCAGCGGAGGCCCCTGAAAAATGATAACATAAAATAGAAATATTTATATCTATCCACTGATCTGTGTATTAAATGTATTTTCTGTTTATTCTTTTCTATATATGTGATTATCATTATTTTGTGTATAATGACTTGAGACACATCTGGTGTCTCTTGCTGCTGTAAAAGTAACATTCTTTTTAGCCAAATATGTTCCCTCTGTTGAGAGAAGAATGCTGATAAAATATGAAACATGACCACTAGTCAACATGCATTCTGTTAAACGAAAAAGATTTTCTTTTGAGACTTTATTATTTGAAAATTTGACTCCGGAGAAGCCAGTGCCTCAGGAGCAGAGGCTGCGACTGACCAACAGCTGTAGAAGTTGACTTATTCCTCTGCTGCTACAGTAGATGTATCAAAGTGTGCTAAGTTACTGTTTAAAGGTGTCGGGGACGGGACCTCTGTCAACACCTGGATTGCTCTGTTATCCTGTTTGACAACTCTGATGAATTAAATACATTAAGTATTTTGTAGTTTTGTAGTGCCAATGGCACTGCAATACATTATAGAACCATTATTCAGTGTGAACACATCATCAGAAAATTCTGATGCTTAGTCTTTTGACTCTTATCATTTGTATATACTGTATTATTACTTATATACTATATACTATATTCTTTTAGTATTTATCCATAATGAAGAAATGTCCTACTCTATGGGACGATTAAAGGTTTATTTTATCTTGTGATATTGTATGATGTATAAAATGTTAAACCACAAAACATTTGCAGGATACACTACCCCCTTTACAATGTGTTTACACGACTAACTAGTGCACATCATTCCTTCTAAAGGTTTGAGAATCATCTAGTTGTGGCAGTATTGAAGCAAGACAGGTCTGCAGTTCCTTAAACATCTGCCTTAAATCTTTTGTGATTACCTGGATGAATTGTTGACAGTTTCACTGTTATTCTGTATTGGTAGATATTGTCTTTGTGTGTCTGTGACATCCCTGAGCTTTAGAAACAGCTGATACAGCTTGATACATGTATGCCCCACCTTTTACATCTATATGCCTTACCTTAAGCAACACTATGTAATGTTAGAGGTCACAAACTGAAATCAGACCTGTTACTAAAGCCATGTCTAAAGTTGTCTACCGTACATGCGGAGATGAAGCTGTTGGGGCTAACCAACTGGTTGGATCTTTGCACAGAAGAGGTAACTGCTAAGAAGGTTGGAGGTTACAGCTGGGACAAAACATTTTATTTCTACAGTTTCCTTTCCGTATACTTCCTGATCCACTGGTGACATTACAAAGGAAATTTGGGATATTAACATCAGCAACATATGTGTGACAAAATCTAACCAAAATAATAATGACATTGAATCTATTTTTTATCAAAACATTAAAATAACCTAAATAATGTTTAGGTTTTCACTTGTAAAGGCCTTTTTTGATTCACATTTGCTACCTTGCTACTTTTGTGTTTGTTGTAGTCCCCAAGCTTTTCTTGTCATAACGTCAGCTGCATTCTTTCTGTTTCCCCTTCCTGTCTGTGTTATAGGGATGGTGGAAGAGGAGTCAAAATATTTTTTTGAAAATAGTTTGTTCTCTAATCTAAGGCCAGTCTGCTTAAGAAAACATGGGTGAACATTAGAACTGATCGACTGGGCCACATTACCACTTCACAGAGTTTACAGTCTGGCTCTATACGCAGGTTTGTGCAGGGCACATCATGTAAGCTAATGTCAACTGAGCTGGTCATTAATTAAAAAGTGGCTACTGCTACTGTCTGGCTCTGTTTGGTACAATATTAGTACAAACTAAAAGTACATTGAATAGGTCTAGTCTGTATCGTAGTTGAGAACTAAAAAATAAAAAACCTCAGCACACATGCTTCCAGTGAGTCATCAGTGCATTAGGTAGGGCTAGCAGTGATCTAAGGAGGGGCAGTGGCTGCTGTTGGACACATAGGGTGGGTGGTTTGATTCCTAGCTTCCCTAAATCATGTACTGAAGTTTCCTTGGGCAAGACAGTGAACCCCAAGTGTTAGCATAAGCTGCATAGCAGCTCTGCCACTGGTGTGTGTTTGCAAATATGACTGCAGTGTTAAAGCGCTTTGAGTACCACTAGATAGAAAAGTGCTGTAAAACTGCAGGACTGTTTGCCATTTAATCCATGATGTGATGATCTTTGGGAAACAGGGTTTTTTGAGAAGTTCTTGACTTTGAGCTGTCATTTTTTGTGAAGTCCAATGAAGCTCATCATTTTGTTACTGTGTATTTACTTAAGAGTTCAGATGTAGTCATCTAACCCCCACTGGCTTTTTAGAAATGTGAGAAACAGGTGCAAATTTGTCATCGTTCAGCTTTACAGATAACACTACCTGGACACTACACAAGCATCCTACCAATTAGAGCGGTGTCTTTGTATCAGCATTTAATTACACAAACAAAAATTGTCTCTTTAATGAAGACATTCTACAGTATTTGAAGTCTATACAGAAAAGGAAGCACACATGCAAAGTTTCTCTTTCTCGCTCTCTCCCGTCACTCTAAGTAGGAGGGCTTTTCCCTCAGTGCTGTGAGGACCTCCCAGCATTTAGTCACAAAACAGGACTGCTTTGTGGCCAGACCTCTGTGTGAGTGTATGTAGTAAAGTTAGTTATATTGATGTGGTTGTTGGGCTTTAGATTTAGGTGTGCTTTGGCCCATCTTTGCTTTGTGGACTGCTTCAGAGCAAGAACAGCAGCATGGGATCAGTAATATGTGAGTAGTTCTGACAATTATCTCTTAGCTGAGTCAGTAGGTCTGTGTCTGTACTAGGTATGATTTGTCTTAAATAGCTGTCCAGTTAGTTGTGTTAGAGACAGCCACAGGGGGCTTTACTTTCTACTGCAGCAGGTATGACTGCGTGAGGCAGGGAGGATAGAGGCATCTTTTTGTCTCTTAGGAGGTATGTGCACCAACTGCTGCATTTGCTTTGCTGGGGTGTTTATAAAGCAAAACACAAGTAACAGAAACACAGACGATTGAGACTGCCAGTGTGTGCTGAGATGTTTAGCAGCCTGTGGTGGGTAGGCAAACATATAATGTATGTATGCTCATTCCAGCTTGGATTAAGGGACGTTTTGACTGGACTCTCTTGGCAGGTTAAGGTCAGTTTGTTTTGTTCACCAGTACTGCAATTCACACACAGGGCTGACAGGGTGTGACCGTGAAGCCAACAGTATCTCCTATTCGTTCAGTGAGACTGAGAGCTTACATGGTTTTGAACAAACATATTATAATATGATTAGTTTTTTGTTTTCTTATCATAACTTAAAGGAACTACAACAAAACTGGGACCAGGTGCAGCAAATGTTAAAAGGACATACATAACACATACATAAATACAGGCTGCTATGTACAGTAGGCTATATTGCATTTTTTTCTTTCTGTACAGTATATATTTGCCACATCATGATGTGTTATATTACTATTTATCTATTTGAGATCATCATTAAAAATGTGCAAATAAGTAAGTGCTGTATTTTTAAGACTTGGCATGAGCTCGAATAAGGTTGATCAGGTGTCTTTACAATGTCTCCACATACTGGTGTTGCAGACCTTTTCTTACTTTTCAGTGCAGCATTGTCCTGCACAGGTGAGTGTGTTAAGGTGAAATATAAATAAAACACCAGCAGCATATGAGTGAATGCTGTAACACCGTTAGAGAGTATTAACAGTATAAAGATAACCTTCGATCAACTCAGGTTTTGACAGCTCTAGGTCAAAGGTCACTTGATCTTTTCACCCATGAACTTGCAATGTCAACGTGCACTTGATCTGGATAAAGGGAAGAAGACAAATAAAGATCAAGTGCACGTTGACATTGCAAGTTCATGGGTCTGAATTGAACCAGAGAACCCTCTTGAATGAAGGTTATATTTTCTGGTATTCAGAGCATTGTCTTTAATACTCTCTCTACCGTTGACAATGCTCTGAATACCAGAAAATATAACTTTCATTCAAGAGGGTTCTCTGGTTCAATTCAGATCTCACTGGAGGGGATTCTAACTTAGAAACGTTCAACACATCATGAGTTGGGTGAAACTACCCTTCTCCTCACTGCAACATTATGTCTGTCTGGTTTTAGTCTTAGTGTTTTGATGATGAATGCTAGCATAACGTTGCTACAAACATCTACGCTATAGACAGTTTTTAATATATAATATATAACTAACATCTAAGCCAATTCTAAAAGAAGCATAACATGAACAAACTGCACATGCTTTGCCACACTTGTGCCTAAATGAGAAGATAAGACTATCAACACATCATCGGTCACTGGTCTGTTTGTCAGTAGTGTATGTTTCATGAGGTGCTAATGATATTCATTGGTGTTCACCAATTGGTGTCATGGGTTTTGAGGGACCTGCAGCAGATCCTGGGAATAGACATCCTCTGATTGTCTTGCACTGATGTGTTTTTCCTGAGAAGTCATAGGAAACTCTCCTCCCCTCTTTCCATTTCCATTCCCTTCAGGAATGACCCTCCAAAAATAACACAATCTGTTTGTGTGTGTGTGTGTATACACATTTTTTATAAACTATGTGGACAAAGATCTGAACTATTGTTTTGCAAACGCATTGTAAAGGCTATTTGCAGTTTAGGATTTGGTTTGTTAGCATTAGAGTTAAGGTGGTGCATTTAGTTGTGATAGTTTATTTTTGTATTACTTTTTTTGTATTCTCACCACAAAACAGACATGTATCAGACAGTGTCATTTCAGTCAGACACACAGTAGTTGACTGAGACTATTGATAGGATGCTTGATTTGTTAAGATTAAGAGCTTAATGGAAACTAAATATAAATATATTATAAAAATGCCTATGTATTTTAGGATCCCCATTGTTCAGTCCAGAATGTCTTAAACATACTTTTAAGACTCAGGGTCCATGTAAATCAAATCAGACCTGAATTTCGCCATTGCTGCTGAGTCACTTGCTTCCTACAGCACAGCTGATATGTTCAATAGGTTTGCATCACAGCAGAGGGTGAATTAATTCTGACAATTCATAATCCACTCACTTCTCCTCCAGTCGAAAATTTATTTCCATAATTTACTGTGATGAATTAACCTTAGTATAATCCGAACAAAACTCAAGTAACAAAATGCAGAAGTCTGAAATTTTATATTTTATTGAAAACCAATTAGAGTGTCAGAACGTCAAAGGCGGCGGACCCACATGCACGGCACAGACAGACAGGGATATGAAAACAAGAAGGAATTTATTCCAAAAAACTCAGAGTCAAGATCAGGCTGGGTCATAGACGGGTAAGCAGAAAGGCTCAACACAAGGGTTCAGGCAGGCTCAGTTCCGTGGACAGACAGTGTTCGTTAGCCGTCTTGGCAGAGATAGAAGTACCGTTCAGGACGAGGCAGAATCGTAGTCATAAAACAGGCATGGTAATTACCAGACAGGTTCAGCAGACGATGCAGGCAGGGATCAGGCAAGGCTCGGTGACAGTAGGCAAAACAAGATCGAAAACACGGGTCGGGACAAGAACAAAAACGCTGGATGATGGTGAATACACGCAAACACAAACTAACAATCTGGCAAGGTACTGGGGTGAGAGCTGATGCTTAAATGCTAGGTGACTGATTACTGATGAAGTGCGGGTGTGGATAATGACCGGTAGAAGCAGGGAACAGCTGTGACATGATGTAAACAGGAAGTCCTTTCAAGGTAATGGCGGAAGTAAACCCAAGGCGTGACAGTAAACACAGCTGTGGAGTGAGTGGCAGGAAGTCCTTCAAAATAAAACCCGAGAATAGAACCAGACAATACCGAAAGTAAAGAACTCAAAATAAAACAAGGAGCAGGACCAGAGACTGTGACATATAGCAATTTGCAAGCAGGCTTCATTTCAGCTACTTCTGTATGTACAATATGATCAAATAGCAGATTGGCTGATAGACAAGGATGAAACCCAGTGTGCAACATATCCTGCACAAATGCGCTGTAAATTGAGATCCCCTTTCAGACAAAATGCCCTTAGGGATGCCACAGATTATTAGTAAATGGCTAACGGTATTTTGGGATATCTTGGGTTTGGCAGTGGTTAGAGGAATCTGACATTACTCTCCAACCATCTAGATACAAGTCTATGCTAATGAATGATGCTGCAACTCATTAAAAGGAGAAAAGGAATGCCCTAAAGGCCAGACTGAAGCTGCTCAGTATTGTGTTTGACACTGTGAGAATCTGATGGCCACAGAGAAACCACACAGCCCTTCTGACCATATGAGACATATGTTAGATGAAAGAATTAGGCCTCATTGTCTAAACCAAATGTCACGCTACAATAAGTGGAAGTGGAAGTCACTTCCTTTGCCCAAACATTGTGTTTTTGGGGACGTTTCTACAATTGGTAAATTGAATGAGTGTTACATCACTTCACAGTTTGTCTCTAGGTCAAGCCCACTTAGATCTCCTAGAAGACAAAGTGCAGGGGCTGCTGGGATTGGACAGCTTAACTGGGTTGACAGGTGTTCACATACTCTTTGCCAAAATTGCTGCACAGTTGAACATGACCATAATTCATGTAGGAATCTATCTGCTGTGTTATCTGTACAATGAGGGCAAATACAGTGTTTGAGTTTGTGAGACCCATTTGGAACATCCTTTGTCCTGTATAATGTGTTCTATGAAGAATTTTATATTGTATTAGTTGTAAATTTGTATTTTTTGTAATTCTGATTAAAGTTATTAGTTATTCGAGAACGTGTGATTAGTGGTGATGTTGAGATCAGCTTCCCATTTCGAGATCAGAAGGCTCACTGTCTGATCTACATTGGAAATTAAGATACTGTCCTTTTCCCTGACATATCAATAAATCGCTCTATTACTGGTGGTGGTTGAATGTGGATGGGAGTATTCTTACTTTTTGCATTAAGTATTGACTTTAGTTGTTGGTATTCTAAGAAATTGGCACTAGTGATTTCATAGTGGGACACTAATTTGTCGAAAGAGGTAAACTTGCCTCTCGTGAAAACATATTTCAGATGTGTTATCCCTTTGATATGCCAAGTTGGAAAGTGTATTGCCTTTTTGTTTGTACAGTATGATGTCTGGTTTCTGATTGTTCCAGAGTGGTGTGTTTTGGCAAAGCGAAGATCCTAGTAAGAAAATCCCACCAGGCTATCAGAGACACTCCTATGCTAATGCTCTGGTAGCAAATATGGTGTTTGATTTTGGGGATGATAAGATCTGCAACTTTAATATTTCCACAAAATGTTTGTTCAATGTCTATCCATGAGGAGTCTGCTGGCATGGGTTTTATCCATTTGTGGACATGGTTCAGTCTATTGGCAAGAAAATAGTGGTGGAAGTTAGGTACTGTAGCTCTAGGCCACTGCAGCGTTTGGATTTTTGAAGAGTTTTTAAACTAATTCGTGGTGGCTTGGTTTTCCACAGAAACTGTGAGACGTATGAGTTTAATATCTTAAACCACACCTGGGCTGGCTGAGTCGGAATAATTGAAAATATGTAATTAATTTTTTCGCAGGATCATCATTTTTATGGTGGCAATTCTTCCCATAAGTGAAATGGGTAAGGACTGCCATCTTTTGAGGTTGGCTTCTATTTGTTTTAATAATAGATTGTAGTTTAGATCAATAAGCTCTGATAGCCTAGACGACAATTCAATGCCCAAGAATTTAATGTTCCCTGAATGGAGTGTGGTAGAGGAGATGTTAGTCATCTTAAGGTTAAGTGGTAGCACTATAGATTTTGTCCAGTTAATAGAGTACTCTGAAAGTCCTGAGAATTCATCTATGAGGCTGATAGTTGTAGGAAGAGATGTCTGTGGCTCCAGGAGAAACTGTAACACATTGTCAGCATATAAACTTATTTTATGATTTACTGATTTGGTCGATATTCCATAATTTCTTCATGCTGTCTTATTGCTGCGGCTAGAGGTTCAATAAATATTGCAAATAGTGATGGGGAAAGTGGGCAGCCCTGTCTGGTTCCTCTTTGCAGATTAAAACTTGGTGAGATCTGGTTGTTTGTTCTGACTGCAGCGTTTGCTGAGCTGTATAATATTTGGATCCAGTCTATAAAGGATTTCCCAATGCCAAATTTGTGCAGAGTGGCTAAAAAAAACTTCCAGTTTACTCTTTCGAAAGCTTTTTCTGCATCTAAGGAGACGATGGCTGAGTCTAGTTTATGGGTGCTGACATAATCAATTAAGTTGATTAATCTGTTCATATTGTTTGGTGACTGTCTACCTTTAATGAAGCCTGTTTGATCAGAATGAATTATAAATGGAGTGATATTTTTCAAATTTTCTAGCAAGTGCTTTACACACTATTCTTAGATCTACATTTATTAGTGAAATTGATCTATAACTTGACTGATTGACAGTTCTTGTTGCTCACAGCTTTTCTTAGCCTGTCCAACTCTGGGTTGAATACTAAATTAAAGTCCCCTCCTACTATAAGTTTGGAACCTGAGTGAGCAGACAGTGATGTGAAGAAGCTGTGAAAGAAAGAGGGGTCGTCAACATTAGGACCATACACATTAGCTATGCAATAGTCAATGTTTCCTATCAAGATATTAATGATTATATATCTTCCTTCTGGATCTACAATGGTATCATTATGAATAAAGTTAATCTTTTTATTCATCAGGATGGCGACCCCTCTTTGTTTAGAATTGTAACTGGCTAAGTAAGCATGTGGGAACTCTGTTGATGCCAGGGTGTGATCTATAGTTTTGGGAATATGAGTTTCCTGTAGTAAAGCAATGTCTGCTTGTAGGGTTTTCAGATGATTAAATATTTCAAATCGTTTCTCCTTCTTATTGATTCCATGTACATTCCAGTGACAATCTTCAGTGGTGTCATATCTTACCTGACTGCTGTGGATCACTAGTCTTGTGTGTATGTAGTGTGACAGACTTTAGGTGTGTGGCTAACCTTAAGTACCTGTGTATTCTGAGTTGTGTGTTGTCTATGTATGTGCACGTGTTTCCCCTGTGCAGTAGATGTTTGTGTGTGGCTGCTGGAGGGCTACCTAGCTGGCTGACTACGTGGGAGATGAATAGAGCTCTTAACCAGTTCCTTCTGCTTAAAGTCATGAAACTTGGCAACGATAAGTCGAGGGCGCTGGCCATCCGGTCGTCTTCCTCCGAGTCGGTGGGAACTGTGAAACGCTATCTTGTCCACTACGTCCGCTGGAAGCTTCATCTGTTGTTTAAGGAAGTTTTTAATGGTGGTTTCCGCGTTTTTCTCTGCCTGCTCTGGAATCCCCAAGAACACCAGCTTGTCCCTCATGCTGCGAGCCTGCAGATCGATAATGCCTTCTTTTATTTTTATTTTTTTCGGCCGCTAGCTGAGCCACATCCCCCGTCAGGGACTGCACTGTTCCCTTCAGGGCCTCGTTCTCGGTGGCGAGAGAAACCACCTGCTGCTGGCTAAATTCCAGGGAGTCGCGGAGGGCCATAAACTCTTTGTGGAGGAGTTCCACTAGCACCAGATGCGCGTCAAAACTTGATTGAGATTACTGCTGTTTGATGGAACCATTGCTTGTTTTTGGACATTTTATCTGTGTGTTTGAGTTGGAGATGAGGTGACATGAAGAGGATCAATGTTCTAGATAACTGATGTACACTTGAAAACCTGTAGTGACACAGCTGGACTTTAGTACATGCTATTCAGATGATAACGTTCTACCAACAGTGGAAATATTCTTTAAAAAATCATTTGGCTGAACCAAATTTGTTTTGTTTTATTAAATGGCTTAGAAATGTATGCATGTATTATTATTAATATTGTTATTATTGTTGGTATTATGTATGGTATGAGTGCAAACCTGCATTGTAAAATACTTCCGGGTTTCTTGTTTTGGGGGGTCTTCGATCACGGTGACACACCACTGTGTGGTGGCAGCGCGCATTCGGCAGAAGCTGGCTGCGCTACTATAGGTAAGACGTGCCTCGCCGCTCTCTGCCCTCCGTAAGCTAGCGGACATAGAAGCTGCGCACACATTTAACATAAATCCAAATTAAGAATAAATTGTATGCCCTATAATTATGTCACTGCTAGTTTGTCTGGCGTGTCATATTTATTTTAGCAGAACTAAAAGAGGAGAGAAGTGACCGTAAGTTACTAAAGAGTAAGTCTTTTACATACTTACAAACTGCCTTGCTCTCGCTAGGAGGCTGATGGCGACGGTGTGCTGACCGTGTCCCCCTTTTTTCTGATTTGTTATAAATCTGTTATAGTGAATCCTCCTGCTGAAATAAACAGCCTGTGAACAGAGAAGTCTGGTTTTGTCTTGTGGACATTAGTACCCATCTTGGGGCTGCTACAAACGCATCTCAGTTGTTTATGAAAACACAAGATGTGGGGGGCGGAACACAAGATACTTCTATTTTTAACAAACTATATAGGAGCTGTTGTACCTTTTACGATAAATCTTTCCCTAAATCAGTTCATCTACTTCCTGAGAACCATAAAGGTTTTTTAATACAAAGAAGCATTGCTGCTAGTATAATGTTCCATTGACATGTCTTTGCTAATGCATGATTTAATGACGTTTTTCATAAAAAGTGTGCCAAAACCTTTAAATAGTGGTGTAATACAAACGAGTCCCTAACAAAAACATAGCAAGTTAAAACATGCCAGCTCAGTATTGGTAGTGTGCTCTGCTCTCTAGTAGTCTTAAGGCACAGCAACATCTGCTTAACAGGAAACTCTCCCAAGCATTTCAGCATTTACAAGATAATTGTTCCTGCTGAGTAGAAACTCTGTCCTTTAAAACCAGGAATTTCTTTAGAGAAGTTTTCCTCATATGTAACCAACTGCAGTCAGACAAAAATGATCGCTTGCAAGTAATTTAGCAACCACAGAACCCAGACACAATACCAAGCCAGTCTTTAAACCTAGAAATCCAGTATTGCAATACTTGCCGTGTATACACATGCTTCCTGCATATCCACTCTATTCCACTTCCACACTTGGAGCATCCTTTTCAAGGTTTGACATGGTCATACATTGCATCTATTTTTTCTTTATACTTTAGTGTGTAGACACAAATGAACATCCCAATGCTGAAATGCATGAGCTCGGTTTGCATATTGTAGTTCTGTAATAACTGGACAGCTCCAGTGGAGTTCCTTGAGTGCTGTCACATTAGTTTTATTTACAGTATTTTGAGTAATATAGTTTTCCACTTATGTCATCACTGTGAATGGTTTGATCTATACAGTGACACATTAGAAGCTAAATAAAGTACAATATTAAACAATGAATTCAGTAGGACACTAAGCGGGTCACCTATGACTCAACAGGAGGACTGGTTGTTCACACTGTTGTGGAAATTTGTAATAAAGGACTGATGAGAGATTTGTCATTTATAAAATTTATTGTTGGAGCAGAGAAAAATAAAAGATAATGAGGAAAGCAAACCAAAAAGCCAACTGGGGAGATAAGAACATACACCACAGAGGTATAATGCAAAATTTACACAATCCTCAAGTTGCCGTTGCCTTTTGACCCCTCTGTCCAGCCAGGGTGGAATTAATGTCTAGTCCAATCAAATTGCATGAACCATCTCATCCCTGTTGCCGTGTGTGTGGAGATGTTTACATTCTCACACCTGCATTGCTGACGTCTGACTATCAGAGAGGAAGGAGCACTAAGTCTCAACAGAGAGAGACACAACTCCCCGACCTTGGGTTTGGAGCTAGAGTCCAGAGTCTATCAGGCAGAGACAAGCATTGAACAATGGGTGAAATGTCACATACATAAAACAGAAGTAAGACAAAACATGAGATATTAATTGCAGAACATAAGTCATAAACCATATGATTACAACAATATGAAATAAAAAATTTTCCTATTAAAACACGTACTTGGAATAAGACTAATAGGGATATGGTCTGATGCATATCTCAAAGTTCTTTACAAGGGTTTCCTATACACTGCTTTTTCGTGTTGTTGGAATATCACACTGAGTCTTTGTGTGGAGTTTAAATCACGTTTGTACAGTGAAAACTCTGTTTAAACCAGCGAGTTAGAAATAGGTCTATTCTTTGCCTATGAAGAGTAACTTACTTTGGGAAAACTTCAGGGCCTTGTTGCTCAGTGAAGATAATATAATTTAAAGTAGATGCTTTCCAACGACTGATTGGCTGTGGTCATGTGTGGTGGAAATTTCCCATAAAGAGGCAGATGAGAGAGTTGTCTGTATTTTTAATAAAAATAAAGGAAAATAAAAATAATGGGAAAAGGAAATAAAAAGCATGGATTTTGATCGTGCACATCAACAAACCAAAAACCAGCTGGGAGATCAGTGCACACACCACGAAGGTGTGATGCAAAGAGCCCACGATCCTCAACCTTCTTCTGCCTTTTAACCGCTATGTCTGACTACGGTGGAACGTCTGTGTGGCCCAATCAGACTGATGCACCATCTCATCCCTGTTGCCGTGTGTGTGGAGATGTTTATATTCTCACACCTGCATTGCTTACGTCTAGAGGAAGAAGCACTAAGTCTCAACAGACAGAGAGACAACTCCCTTTTTTTTTGGTTTGGGAGCTAGAGTCCAGAGTCTATCAGGCAGAGACAAGCATTGAACAATGTAATATATAAATTATAAAAATCATTGCAAATGAAACAATGAGTATTAACTCATCAAGATTCAAAAATACACCTTCACATAAAATGCAGGTAACTTAGGGATAAAAGGTTGAGAGCTGTTTTTGTGGGTAGTGTGAGCAGCATGTGAAGAAAATAAGCCAATAGATATTTGTTTATATCTCGTAATCGGATAACAAACAACAAAGAAAAGGGTAAGAAGGGAGAAATAATAAGGTTGTCACAATAAAGTAATTACCTACAGTATTTTAGTCTCAGCATCACTGTCCTCATCATCAGAGAAACCAAGATCATCGTCTAAGTCATTAAGTGAATTAGAGTCGGGTTTCTGAACATAGTGCATTGTGTCATTTGATACAAGAGTGTTGCTGAGGTCACACGTATGATGAGACCTCTAACCAGTGGGATAAAGCAACCACCCAAACAAGAGAATCACAGCAATCTCAATGATAAAGGACACAGCTGCGGACATGAGAACAGATTTCCATTTTTCAGACATTTCGTCTAGTAAATTCCAAGGCGAAGAATCTATACCAGAGTTAGCAGAGACTCTGATGGCCATGGAGCGCCTTCGCCACAGTACCATTAGAATGAGTGTTATTCAGGGTGTACTGTAAGTACAACATACCTCTCCGAACATAACAAACGTCTCCTTTCTCTGCTAACAACACGTCTACGGCCATTCGACTGTAATGTAATGAAGACAATTAATGTATGTTAGCCATACGTTTACAGTGGGGTTCTGTTTTATATAATCTTGAGATAGTTTTCATGCTTTCGGATCTTTAATTGTACATTTGGGTCTAGAGTGAAAAGAAGAATCAGCGATTAACCAGAATAATGATGCCTCTGCTGCTTGTGTTGTCTTATAACCTCTGTCATCTGTATAAAAAATAATTGTAGTAGTGAATAAAGTGATTGTGAGAAAATCAACCACCAAATCAACTTTAAGATATTTAAAGTCAGTGTTGTTGTGAAATTTTTCTCAAAAGTAGTGTGTAAAGTTATATAGAAACATCGTATGGTCAAGACAATAATCAGAGTAACATAAAATGAAGTCTAAAACAAGGTTACAATCGATGTCTGTAACAATCTACTTCTCCCTGTTGAACGGTAGTGTTAGATTGTTTCCAACCTGTGTGTTGACACATTGCCAGTTCGTTGGAGTTCTTCAGGTTGTGATCAGCTGATCACAGAGACACTTGGGATTTGTTATCACTGCCAGGTTTTCTCCCAATGTCGTCTGAGTCACTGTCACTCCCGTGATGTGAAGAGTCTACACGTCGTCCAGCGTCGGCAACTCATTCCTGCTCGTGTGTGTGTTTTCTCAGGAGCGTGTGTGTAGATGTATGGTCTGATAGTGTGATTCACCGGCTCAGCTTAAGGCGGCACTTGGCTCACACCTTTAGCTGAACGGTCAACGCAGCCTCGCCTCAGTGCGTGTGTGAGCACAGCGAGGGTCTTCCTTCTTCGTCCTCACTTCTGGTGGGTTTTCCGTGCGGTTTAGACAGAGGGTTGTCTGTCAAATCCGGGACCTTCCTGCAGTAGATGGAGTGGATCCAAGTCGCTCTCTCTGCGACCTTCAAAGCCTTGTGGGTCGTCAGAAGGACCGGGAAGGCGCCTCGGCACCATTGGAGTTCCAGTGCTTCCTCCTGAACTCCTTAACGATCGCCCAGTCTCCCTGGTTGGATGGTGTGTAATCGTCCTGTCGCCTGTTTTCATCTGTTGGGAAATCTGAATTGTGGGGAAAAAGTGTTTGGGCGGCACGGTTTCCTATCAGGCCCAAACCAGACTCCATGGCTACAGGTGGAACCATTCGTCTGCCTGAGTCTGCGTTCCTGTGAGGTAGAAAATGTTTAAAGCGCAGGGAGAGGTGAGGAAGGGGAGGGTAGAGAGAGTTTGAGAGGAAACAAGGATCAGGAGAGGGAACAAAGATAAGGAGAGGAAACGAAGATCACGAGAGGGAGGAGTTGCCGGGCAGTGACTTTTGCAGCAGCGTCTACAGCTGCATGTCGGCAGAAACAAAGTCCTCACTGATGGTGTGAGTCGGACAGTTACAAACAGCATTAGCTGTAGGTAGCAGCTAACTTATCATGATGTGAGATAGGTTTGCAATCAGACTTCAAAAGCTCCCTATGCTTCCACAGAGCATCTGTGGAGTCTGTGTAGATGGTAACAGACTCTGCTTCTGCTAGTTTACTAGCTTCAGTCAATACGATCAACTCTGCAGCCTGAGCAGAGTAGTGTCTTAGCAAAGCACTAGACTTCAAGACGGCCTCTTGATAGTAATGTTCAGCATGTTGAGCAAGGTGGTGTTGTATCTAAGCCATCGGGCTGTAGAAAGATGTGATGTTTTCTATTCCAAAAGAATCAAAGACACAGTATGAGGAACCAACAAGGTGACGTCAGAGTAGCCAACGATGTTACATGATGCCAGCACGACTCTCTCTGCTGCAGCCACTGCTCATAGACACCGTGGAAGTTCAGCAGCAGCTGGATCGAGCTTGAAAAATAGGCTACACGACAAAAGAACAGAAGTCGTACAATCCTTCACTGTTTGAGTGAAAGGTCGCGTAGGGTCAGATCAGGAAGACCCAAAGTAGGAGCCGACTGAGAGCAAGCATGAGGTCAGTGAACGTTGTTCAGCCTCAGACGTCCACGTGAGACAAGAAGTAGACGATGAAGACATCTGGATGGGGCCTCAAAGACAGTAAAGTTACAAACGAAGGTCCTACAATAAGAACAAAGACCTAGAAAAGACATAAGCTGTTTATACGTGCACGGTTTAGGCAGGTTTTAAATTGCTTCAACTCTGTTGGGTGAGATGGATTTGCCATCAGCTGTAATTACAATGACCCAGAAAAATAACCTTTGTCTGAACAAAGTGCAATTTAGACAGGCTCTCTTTGCGGCCTGTAGCATTCAATGTTTCAGTAGCTTAGTGGTGTCTGCAGTAACGCCATCTATGGCTTCCTTTCAGAGGGTGTTGTTGTTTACATGGTCTGTGGTCAGATTTAGGTGTGATGACCACTGGTTCACATCCTCTGATCAAACCTACATCATGTCTGTGTGTGAGCCACAGGGAAGCAGGGCTTCCTGTAAGGCTGAGTGTTGGGTCAGAGCGTCCTCTGAAAAATGAAAATAAAAACATGTAGTGTGTGTCATTAGAATGCAGAGGTACCAAGTTCACTGTTTTGCTGTGCATGACGGGCAGAATAAAAATAAAAAGTTTTCTAAAAGCATGTAAAGTGGGTAAATACGTCACTTGGGGTCAGAAGTCGTTCACCAGTCTCCACCCCGTGGACATCTGTTCACGAAAGGACCCACGTCCTGTATCTGTCTCCATCATGTTTTCACAGAGGGACGTGTGGAACTGTAAAATAAAAATCAAAAATCTTTTTGTTCGTTAGTAAAAGAAATCGGAACGCAGACCTGTGTTCATCACAAAAGAGGGAAGTTGAGGTCAGTTTGTGTGTGTGTGTGAAATCATATGTCTTCAAACCTTTCATCAGGACCAGAAGACACATGTGCTGTACAGGACAGGTCAGATGCGTCTCTGGAGGTCGTATCACATGGAAACAAGCTGTGATGCAGCCTGTGTGAGGGCCTCAGCTACAGCCCCCCCTCAGCAGCTAATGATAAGAGCACAGCTGAGCTGAAGTTAACACCAACAAAAGAGGGATTATTTAGAATGTCTGTATATGTAACCTGCACTCCGTCTGGAGTGGAAATCAATCAAATACCTAAACTACACATGAGATCTATTCCTAAGAATTTAACTGGGCATAAGTTTGAAAGCAAAAATGAATCTTAAGGTGTCTTTCTGTCAGATGTTGCACAAGACAGTGCAACAGTAAGTTTTTCTTTAATAGTCTGGTACATACAGTCATTATTATTACTTCTCTCTAATAGTCGTCTTCCCTTTAATAGTCATTAGTAGTGTGTTTCAGTCTGTTTCAGTCTTCCTATAGACTGGTTTTGTTCTTTTCTTCTATAGTCTGGTTTTGTTTTGTTCTGGCCAGACAAACCTATATTGTGCACAAATCTTCATTGCAAGCAGATAAGCATGAATATTGATCAATTGAGCGTGTATCAGCTGTAAGCGTGAGTTTGCGGTACCGTCTTCTGCATAACATGAAAAGGAATCATCACTTTCTTTCTTCCCCAACCATCAGTCTGATGTGAGCGCCAGTGGGTGGAGCCTGACGTAGGTGGGACAGTTGTTCCTCGATGACAGACCTTTCCTGGATCCTCGGATGCAGCTTTATTGGCCCGATCACATTCGAAGCCTCTCCTGTTGTTTCAACCAGTGTCTGTGGCAGAGCACGTCTTCTCACTCTGCTGTTGCTCTGTCATTGTTTTCCTTTGCTGACTGTCATAGGCAGGTGTCTGTATGAGACACACACGCTTGTAAGACAGTTTCACGGCCTCTGAGGCTTCAGACACAGTCCTTTCATGCTGGTGCAGGGCTTGTAGTAGCTGGTGAGTCTGATGAGCCCAGAACGTGATGGCTGCAGACGTTGTGGGAGTCGGTGAGGCCTCCATGCTGTGGTCTGTGTCCTTCAGCTGCTGTGGTATCAGAGCTTCCACCTCATTCTGGTTGTTGGTCAGGCACTTCTTCTCCTTCGGTTCTTCTGCTGATGGTGGGAAAGGAGTCCAGATCCGGATTTACCCTCATCGTGCTTAGTCCTGCATTAGGACAGAGAGCAGAAACAATGGGAGCATTTGCTCTTGACATGATGTGTGTGTGTGTGTGTGTGTGTGTGTGTGTGTGTGTGTGTGTGTGTGTGTGTGTGTGTGTGTGTGTGTGTGTGTGTGTGTGTGTGTGTGGCGGAGTGCAAACAATTCTTCCCCAGAGTTGTTAACTCTTTTTTTCTGTTACTCTCATCTCTCTTTTGTTTTTTTAGGGGTTTATTTTTGAGTTTTTGCTTTTTTAAATCTTTTCTTTTGTCTCTAATTCTTCTTTTAAGATGCATATGTCCTTTACACTAAGTGATTCTCCTTTTGAACCCTTAACCAGTTTCCCACTCATGGAAACATGAAACGCACTAATAACCATATTTACTTTTTGCTTTAATTACGTTTAGTTTTGTATGGTTGCTGTCTGGTGGTGAAGACTCAGATTGCCCTGAACCCGTCTTTCAGAGTCCAGCGGTTTCCTGCCTTAGATTTTTTTGTGTGTTCCGGCCAGAACCTTCCCAGAATACCTTTCTATCGGACGTCTCCGTAAAAAGGGAACCAGCCTGATCTGGCGACAGAGTCTTTCTCTAAGTATTTCCTCAACGTTAGGCCCCTCTAAGTCCCTCGTATCTTGAAAATTCTTCACTCTGCAAACGCGCTCCATCTTTCAGAAGCCGTCTTTTATACTCAGTCCCCCACATGTGGACCACGCACAGATTGATAAATCCATGTCTGTACCCTCAGTACTGATGATAGCTCAGTTCCACGAGCCAACCCTTAGCAACCGACGTCTCACCACCCAGAGCAGACTTTGGCCTAATTAAGAAACGGTATTATTGTGATTTTTATTTTTATCTAATCCATTTTCCTAAACAAATGAAACAAGTGTATAAATAGAAGATTTTTTTCCAAACAATTAACATGTTTCAGCCAAATTAAAAATAAAAGTTCCAATCTTTTTGTTTTTTCCAAATCAAATCAATCACCACAAAGAAATCTCTCTCACTAGGCCGAGCCAAGATTTGAGTTTGAATGAAAGGCGATCCAGACGGGTGAGCAGTCCTCCCAGCTCTGAATGTCTGTAGAGCTTTGGAGGCTGAGCGACCCTAGTCCTCAGGATTATCGTCCCTGGTCACATCGTCCAGATGACCTGCAGCGAATCCTTCGTAGATGCCAAAATTGTGGTGGAAATTTCCCATAAAGAGGCAGATGAGAGGGTTGTCTTTTGTGAGATTTATTATAAAAATAAAGGAAAATAAAAATAATGGGGAAAGTAAATCAAAAACATGGATGTTGATCGTGCACATCAACAAACCAAAAAAGCTCGGGAGATCAGTGCACACACCACGAAGGTGTGATGCAAAGAGCCCACGATCCTCAAGTTTCTTCTGCCTTTCAACCGCTCTGTCTGACTACAGTGGGACGTCTGTGTGGCCCAATCAGACTGATGCACCATCTTATCCCTGTCACAGTGTGTGTGAAGATGTTTACATTCTCACACCTGCATTGCTGACGTCTAGAGGAAGGAGCACCAAGTCTCAACAGACAGAGACACAAACCCGGGGCCGGGGGCCTTGGGTTTGGGAGCTAGAGTCGAGAGTCTATCAGGCAGAGACAGGCAGAGACAAGCATTGAACAATGTAGGTGAAATGTCACATACATAAAACAGAAGTAAGACAAAACATAAGATATTAATTGCAAAACATAAGTCATAAATCACACAATAAATGCATAGAATAAGGAAGAAACTGTTTTTCCCATAACACATGTTAGGAGGGAAATATACTAGATCCAAAACATTCAGCCTCTCTGTGTGACGACCTGCAGACTAGCCATCAAAAACCTTCAAAGGTTTTACAGTACAAATATGAATAGAAGGTTGATTGTAGAATAAAGCTGAATCTACATATCCAAGTTCTGTTGCAGGTGTTATGTTGGGTTGAGGAATTTATTATTTAATTTATATTTGGATCAAAGCACCAGTGGACTGACTTAAAGTGTTTACAGTTTCCTCTATTTTGTTACTTTAAGCCCAGCCTATACTGTATGATCTACTGTAAATCTTTTTCCTTTCAAATCAGATTCTTTAACCAACTATGTTCATGTGTTTTTGCTTTTTCTCGTCACAGATGAGATAATGCAGCAAGAGATTAGGCCCCTGCTGGCTGTGGACATCATAGAGCAGCTGCATCGCCAGTTTGCCTTGCTCTCAGGTACATGACAATAGTCTATGATATCAACATACAAATTACTGGCCAAGTACTGCAATCATGCCAAATTGCAAAAGAGAAACGATCTAACGTGTCCTGCAATTTTTATAATTAATAAATTAATTAATTATATAATATGATATAATTAATTAATACTAATGTGGCATGACTGGCTCGTTGGCTCAAGAGATGTGGGATACACATACTCTTTTTTTGAACAGATGTTACCCGTAGCTCTACGCGACACGACACACAGACCAAGGTTGGTTAATTTAAAATGGGCATTGATTCTCCTGTTTCTCCGCTGTCTTGATCATGCCCTTGCACCCTCACTCCATTACCACATCATAAGAACTTCATTAGCAACAATACATGGTGCATTAGCATGTACACAAACAAAATAAAAGCAGTTCAACACATAAATAAAATACAAAGTACCTTGTTGGCTGCTTGCCACGAAAAGAGGACTGTTAATTCTTCAATAATTTAAAATGTAAACTTGTTGCAGAGCCTCATGTGAGTTGCTTGCTAACCTGCAGTCTATGGGAGATGTCAGTTGAATCAAAATACATATTCACATAATACATACTCATAAGCAAACAACTTACGCCATAGGCCTCACATGCCCCTAGTACAGCACTTAAATTGCCATTGCAGATTTTCCAAATGTGCTGATACTGGTGGCACAGATTCCTTTGTGACACTATTAATTCCTTCACTCAGTCCTTTCACAACAGCCATGATAAAAACTGTTCTCTCCTCTGTTAGCAGTTAGCTTGCAGAGTTACGTAAGTGTATATGTCTATATGTATATCTGTCTATGTGCCTGCTTACTGTGTCACATTTGTAAACACTCTGCATTTCAACTTGAAAATGTTGTTGTTACTCTTATACATACAATGCACGTTCTCCAGTAATGTTTCCTTCTGCTGTTGTTTCTGTTTGTGAACCTTACACTTCTATAGCAGATGCATTTATTAGACCTTCAGTCACTGAAAACTAGAAACATTGTCCAGTACATGATAGCATTATCTTTTTTAATGAATGAACAGTTTTAACCTCTTGAAGGCAGTGCAACAAGCTCAAATCTCCTCTTGCAGCTGTTTGCAGAACATATATATTATTCATCAATATCTAAAATAATTAGGGCTAACGAAGTACTAAATATTAAACCAAAAGAATTTAAAGCAACATAATAATTGTTAGACAGCTTTTTATGAAAAGATTTGAAGCAGGACTCAGGTTTTACTGACATCACAATCTCAATCTCCTTACACAGACTAAAGGTTTGGTTATTCAAATTAAAATCTCTGCAGTTCTTGAATGCTAAGAGCTATAGTTTTCAAAGAATAATACATAAATAAAAATCTGTTACAGTTATACTGAAGCAACTGTACAGAGACACAAACAAAACCATTGTCTTTGACCATACTGTACCTAAAATGTATTTACATTTTCAACTGAAAGGAGGTAATAAGTAATGCATTCATGCACTGTAATACATATATAATGTATTCACACATATATACCTATATAGGTGATCATATATAAAATAAGTCCTGTGCTTTGTCTTTTGTAAAGGTTAGTGCTGGAAAGTCGGCATAAGGACACAGAACAATCTGGCAATGAAGGTGGTGAAAACTGAGGCCTACAGTAAATACAAAATCAACGATTAATTGAAAACAGATGGTAAAACATGACTGGGCAGGATCAGAAACAGGCAGACTGAACACAAAACAGGAAGTACCAAAGTAAGACAGGAAATGGACATGAATATTACACCTGAACCTGTATCCAAGAAAGTGGGTCAAAACAAAACAAGGCTAACACCCAAAGGAACACAAGGACTAGGAAAACCTAAAAGGAGTCTGTGAAATATGTCCATATCAGGGAAAACACAACACAGTCCAAACACCCCTCTCAAGCAGGACCAGGAACCGGCAAGCTGCAACTCGGTTTAGATGGTTTGGTGACCCTGAACACAGGAACCAGGGAGCTGAACAGTGCTGAGGCGGAGTGGTGTTCAGGAACCCTTGAGAGAGCCTCTGCAGGTGCACAAGTCAAGGGAACAAGCTGACCAGCCAAGGACCTGCCACCACAAACCCCGGGGTAAACACCTGCAAAGGAACAGAAAACAAAGGACACAGGGACCTCCAGAGGCGAGGTCCCCTCTGGACCACCAGGAACTGAAGCAGGTGTGGCTACCAGCAGACCGCCAGGGACCGAGGCAGGTGTGATCCTCAGCGGACCGCCGAAAACACCGGGGGAAACACCTGCAAACATGAGAGCAAAGGGCACAGGGACGGAAGTAGGCGTGGTTATCTCCGGACAACCAGGAACCGAGGCTGATAAAAAAACAAAGGACACAGAGACTGCGGCAGGCGAGGTCCCCTCTGGACCACAAGGAACTGAGGCCGATGTGGCCATCAGCAGACCGCTGAGAACCTAGACAGGTGTGGTCATCAGTGGACCGCCATGGACCGAGGCAGGTGTGGTCGTCAGCGGACCGCCAAGAGCTCCGGAGGGAACACCTGCAGACATGAGAGCAGAGAGCACAGGGACCAAAGCAAGCGTGGTCATCTCCGGACAAGCAGGAACTGAGGCTGATGTGGTCTCCTCCGGACCACCAGGAACTGAGGCTGGTGTTGACTCCTCTGGACAACCAGGGGACAAGGCTGGCATGGTCTCTTCCGATCCCCCACAGGAAACAGAGTTAGAAAGCATCCTCTCGGGTCAGGCAGCGGTTCAGTAGCTGAGACTGGCTTTGGTTCAGTAGCTGGGACTGGCTGCAGTTTAGTGGATGGGACTGGCTGAGATCAGTACACATGTTGGGAGGGCAACAGTACAGGCAGGAATTAGGCAATCAGCAGATAGTTCCAGGCAATGGTAAAAAATCCAATTACAAGAGTCCAATTACAACAGTCAGGGAGCAAGCAAGGCAGGGTCAAAGCAAGCCTTAGACTTACTGGGTTTGAGTGCTGGAAAGTCGGCAAGACACGAAACAATCTGGCAAGGAATGTGGTGAAAACTGAGGCTTCAATACATAACTAATGCTGTTAAGACTTGACAGGCAGGAACAGAAACAGGCAGACTAAACAGAACACAGGAAGTACCAAAATAAAACAGGAAATGAATATTACACCTGAACCTGGGTCCATGACAATTTCTTCTCTACGTACAATGTTCTCTCCTCCTCTGAAAAAGAGGGCAGTGAATCAGAGGAGTTTAGCTCCATGGTATAACTCAGAGATCTGCAGCCTAAAGCACAGGACCCGGCAACTAGAAAGGCAATGCTGTTCCAACAAAAGGAATATAAACTGCATAGCATTGAAGGACAGTCTAATTATATATAAAAAGCACTTCATGCTGCTAGAAAAACATTTTATTCCTCTTTAATTGAGGAAAACAAAAACATCTCCAGGTTGTCACAGTTTAGATCTGCTTCTGGTTTTATTTTGAAGGACTTCCTGACCACGAGTTTGCCTTATCCTGAACGGTACTGTTATATTAGCCCACACGTTAACTAACCCTGCCTGTCCACAGAACCGAGACTGCCTGATCCATTGTATAGTAAACCGTTGCTTACCTGTGAATGACCTTGCCTGACTCTGACCCTGCCGTTCTTGAATAAATCCCTTTTTTACCATCATCCAAGATTGTCTGTGCTGTGCATGTGGGTCCGTCACCTACGGAGATCTGACAGAACAATCTGGCCAGAAATGGACCCAGCCAGCATCGAAAGTCTCCGTGCCGCGCTCAAAGCCCAGGAGCAGTGACTCAGTGAACAGGAGGAAAAGACATAGCCTCACTCCAGAGGCTGGCGGAGTGTGCGCTCCGTCAGGAGAACGCCGTGGCGGGACTAGTGGAGGCAGTCAATCGTCTCTCCCTGGGAAATCCTGGCGGAGCCACCCCGATCCAGGTTCCGGCACCCACAGCGCGGCGAGTGTGCCTGCGGCGGCTCCTCCGGTTTCCACCCAGGCACCAGACGCATGCCCAGGAGCACCATCTTGCTTCTCTAGTAAGTCTGGCAAATGCCGGGCATTTCTCACACACTGTGAGATTCATTATGAACTGCACTCTCCTATGATCCCCACGGAGAGAGCCAAGGTGGTGTATGCTAATGTATTTCGCACCTGACTGGGGAGGCGGAGCGTGGGCGACCGCCGAGTGGCAGAACGGTTCTCCCTGCATGTCATCATTTAGAGCCTTCTCTGACGCGCTTAAGCAGATCTTTCAAGAGATCCCGCCCGGGAGGGAAGTGGCACAGAAGCTGGTAAACATTCGGCAGGCCGGAAGAACCACAGCAAAGTATGCAATTGAATTCAGAACCCTTGCAGCGGAGGCTAGGTGGGACGCGACCGCCTTGGGCGGCGTGTCAAGGACTGGTGGCGCGCGATCTGCCAAGCGATTTGAACGCTTTGATCACGCTGGCCATCCAGATTGAACGGAGGATCGTGGTGAGCCGATTATGTTTGGCAGTGCCCGCTCGTTACCTACGGTCACGCTTTCATCTGTTCGCCTGTAATGTAAGCCTGATGGACGCTAGGCTAGTGGAGAGAATGGGAATCACTACCTCTCTATTCGCAGCGCCGGTGGAGACGGCAGCGTTGGATGGTCGCAAGCTCTGGAGAGTTACCAACCACACAGAGGCCATTACCATGGAGTTCGCGCACGGCCATTCGGAGCTCATCCATTTCCTGGTGGTGGAGGCATGCTATCATCCCGTGGTGTTTGGCCACACCTGGCTTCGAAGGCACAACCCCAGACTGAATTGGAGAAGTGGCGAGGTAAGCGAGTGGGACGCAGACAGGAGTACCTGTTTTCAAGTCGCAGCCGAGTTAGAGAACCCACCGGTCGGATCGGAGCAGGAGAAGATAGACCTGACAGGGGTTCCGGCATTTTACCATGATCTCTCCTCGGTGTCCAAGGCCATGTCCCTACCACCGCATAGGAGCCACAATTGTGCCATTAATCTGCGGCCCGGATTCACCCCCCCCTAAGGGGAGATTATTCCAGCTAGCCCCGGCAGAGAGGCAGGCGATGAAGGAGTACCTGGACTGTGCTCTAGCAAGGGGTATCATCAGGCCTTCTTCATCTCCAGCAGGGGCAGGGTTTTTCTTCGTGGGGAAGAAGGATGGCACCCTCCAACCATGGATTGATTACCGCGGGCTCAACGACATTACCATTCGGGACTCGTACCCTCTTTCTCTTCTCTCGTCCGCCTTCGAGTTGTTGTCGGGGGCCAAGTGGTTCACTAAACTGGACCTTCAGAACGCATACCACCTGGTCTAGATCCGCGAAGGGGATGAGTGGAAGATGGCATTTAAAACACCAAAGGGCCACTATGAATACCTGGTGATGCCATTTGGCCTCAACAACACTCCCGCCATCTTCCAGGCCTTTGTCAATGAGGTTTTGGGTCCCATGATTAATCGTTTCGTGTTTGTCTACCTTGACGACATTCTGATTTTTTTCAGCACAGAGGACGAACACATAGCCTATGTCCGCCAGGTTCTGAAGAGGCTGCTTAAACACTGTCTTTTGTAAAAGCAGAAAAGTACGACTTTCATGTCGACACTGTGTCGTTTCTTGGTTTTATCGTGTCCCAGGGCGGTGGAAGAATGGCCGGTACCCCAGTGTCGGAAAGATGTGCAACGTTTCCTGGGCTTTGCCAATTTCTACCGTCGTTTTATTCGGCGATTCAGTAGTATTGCGGCGACCCTACACCAACTAACATCTCTCAAGACTCCTTTTTAGTGGTCAACTGAGGTGGAGTCGGTATTCCAGCACCTCAAACGGAGCTTCACCACCGCACCCGTGCTTCGCATGCCTGACCCTGCAGGCCAATTCGTGGTAGATGATACTCAGCTATATATGTCTTTGGAAACAAATGAAACAGATCAACTAGTCAAAATTCAAAATTGTTTAAAAAACATCAAAGTCAAACAGATTACATTTCTGCACTGGCGCCTGTAAAATGTAGGATAGAATTTAAAATTCTCCTACTCACCTACAAAGTACTCAATGATAACGCTCCTTCTTATCTTAAAGACCTCATAGTTCCTTATGCTCTCAGCAGAACACTTCCTTCTCAGAGCGCTGGGCTACTAGAGTCTTTAAATGTAGAATGGGAGGCAGAGCCTTTAGCTCCCATGCTCCTCTCCTGTGGTACCAGCTCCCTGTTCAGGTTCGAGGAGCTGACACACTCTCCACCTTTAAGATCAGGCTTAAAACCTTATAGGCTTATAGTTAGATATGGTTCAGGTCACTGGCAGTGATTGTTAGTCACAGGAACCATCTCTTAGTAAAGCTGCAATAGACATAGACTGCTGGGGGACTTAATCAATAATACACTGAGCACCTCTATTTCTTTCTATCTCTTCTGTCCAATAACCTTCCATCATTGTTCCATGTTTAACTCCTCCCCACTCTGTCCCCACCTACATGTATCATCAGACTCAGAGCTTTGTGTTTGTGATGGGCAGCTGCGGATTCAAACATGCTGCCTGTGCTCTGTTGTTGCCTGTTGCTGTGCTTTTCTCTCTATCCCCTCACCCCAACCGGTCAAGGTAGATGGCCGTCCACATCCAGCCTGGTTCTGTCATTTCTTTCCCGTTAGAGAAGAAGTTTTACTCTCCACTGTTGCTGTCAAATTGTAATTAAAGGCTTGCTGTATGTGGGATTTGTTGGGTTTAGTTATGTACAGTCTTGAAACCTTACCTTGTAAAATGCCTTGAAATAAGTATGTTGTGATTTGGCGCTCCTTTTTTGGAGATAAGTTAACGTTTTTCATTATAGTGGCTTAGTTCTGTGACATTATGACTTCTGCCTTTTTTGTGTTAGTTGACTCCTGAAGCTTTATGTTTTCAAATGTAGTTTGTCTTCCTTGGTTAAACTCGCTGCTTGATCATAGTCACATGAATTTGTGTGTAATGTGTAAAGTTGATTTCTTAATCTATGATGACTCTGAATATATAACATTGCAGATTATGGGCTAAGTTAGCTAAATCAACTACCAGATACCATAATAGTTAATATGCATGTTGTGGTTGTGCAGGAGGCAGAGGGAAAGATGGCGCCCCCATCATCACCTTCCCAGAGTACTCAGGCTTCAGCGAAGTGCCAGAGGAAGACTTCCTCAGTGTGGTTACTTACCTCACCAGCATCCCCAGGTAACACATTATCATGCACACTAAAACCTTTTGAAGAAATTTAGTCCTTACGCAGTTGCTATTGTTTAATTAAGCTTTGGATCCCGGAAGGGTATTTAAATTCGCTATAGAAGTTCGGAGCATTTACCATTTACCATAAGCTCAGTGAATTTATCTGCTTCCCTTTAATACCCCTGGTCCCTTTCTATGCTGTGCCAAACATAAATATTTAACATATGTCTCAGTCCAGGTGATTCAGTTACTGTTTCCATTTATTTCCGGTTTTATTTTGTCACCAATTCCTGTTTAGCTCCTTACCCAGTTAGCGCTACTTTACTTCCTGTCCTAGTTATCACCACCTGTATGTCATTAGTAATCAGTCACCCAGTACTTAAGCACCACCTCTTGCCATAGTTCCCTGCCAGTTTGTCTTTGCGTTATAGCCAGCATTCCAGCAGTATTTAGTATCTTGATTCGTTACGACCCTGTTTTCCTCCCTGACCTTGCCGCCTGTCTCATCTGTGATATTGTCTTGCCGTAAGTCTGACCTAAATCTGCCTCCTGACCACCGACTGTCTGATCCATGCCTGTACTGCTACTGCCTCAGTTGTGTATCGACCCTTGCCTGCCTGACTATGAGTACTAATAAACCCTTATTATCACCGAGCCTTGTCTCCGCCGTGCATGTGGGTCCGTTACCTAGAGCGCCGTGACAGTACAAACTGGCCAGACTCGGACACAGCCGGCGCCCTGCATCTGTTTAAGGTCAGTAGTTGAATTTTGTTTTTGTGAGCGTGGATAACGCACAGTTGCGATGGTTTTTACCTGCTCGAGTCTGCCGGAGGACCTCCGCTGGTGCTTCGGGGAGCTCGCAAAGGATTATGCGGAAGCCCCCAGTCTGAAGGTCCGGCTCCGCATCATAAAGCAGGCTATTGGTATCCTGGAGGAGGAATTCTGGTGGCTTGACTACCTGGGAGTGCAGACGCTTTTTGAGAGGCTCCAGGCAGTGCGGAGGGAATCGGCACACGCTGGCGCGCAGCGACCTGCCAGCGTCTTATCAGCTGCTCCCGCTTCGCCGGCGAAAATTCCTGTCGCCGCTTTGTCAGATCAAGCTCATGTTCCTGTTGCCGCTCAGTCTGGTCCTGTTCCTGTCGCCGTTCTGTCAGATCAAGCTCACGATCCTGTCGCCGCTCAGTCTGGTCCTGTTCACGTTACTGTCGCCACTCCGGCAGTTCAAGCTGATGTGCCTGTCGCTGCTCAGTCGGGTCACGCTCTCGCTCCAGACGTTACCCAGTTGGATCCCGTTCATGCCTTGGCCCCATCTTCTGCGTCAGTCACGGCGGGTGAGGAGATGGAATCCACATCTGGTTGTTGGCGGCCCAGACGGCGTCGACGAAAGCCGGTTCCCTCTGTCTAGGCTCCAGGGGACTCGGCCACTGAGATCAAGCAACCCTCTCCTCCAGCAGAGGGCCTCCTCGATCTCCCTGGAGAGGTCGTTCTAGTTCCTGTCGGCTCCACTAAGGATGCTGTTCTAGTTCCTGTCAACCTCCCCGGAGAGGTCGTTCCAGTTCCTGTCGACCTCCCTGGAGAGGTCGTTCTAGTTCCTGTCGGCTCCACTGAGGACGCCGTTCTAGTCCCTGTCGGCATCACTGAGAATGCCATTCTAGTTCCAGTCGACCGCCCCGGAGAGGTCATTCCAGTTCCTGTCGACCTCCCTGGAGAGGCCAATCCAGTTCTTGTCAACCTCCCTGGAGAGGTCATTCCAGTTCCTGTCGGCTCCACTGAGGACGCCGTTCTAGTTCCTGTCAACCTCCCCGGAGAGGTCGTTCCAGTTCCTGTCGACCTCCCTGGAGAGGTCGTTCTAGTTCCTGTCGGCTCCACTGAGGACGCCGTTCTAGTCCCTGTCGGCATCACTGAGGATGCCATTCTAGTTCCAGTCGACCGCCCCGGAGAGGTTTTTCCAGTTCCTGTCGACCTCCCTGGAGAGGCCGTTCCAGTTCTTGTCGACCTCCCTGGAGAGGTCATTCCAGTTCCTGTCGGCTCCACTAAGGACGCCGTTCTAGTTCCTGTCGACCTCGGAAAGGTTGTTTCAGTTCTGCAGACCTCCCGGAGGAGGTCGCTTCTGCCGCAGCTTCCGCTGCAGTCCCTGCCGACCTCCAGGAGGAGGTCACTCCTGCCGCAGCTCCTGCTGCAGTTCCTGACGGCCTCCAGGGGGAGGTTGCTCCTGCCGACCTCCGAGGGGGGGTTGCTCCTGCTGCAGGCCTCCAGGAGGAGGTCGGTCCAGCCGCGTTTCCTGCCGGCCTCCAGGAGGAGGTCGGTCCAGCTGCGTTTCCTGCCGCCATGTTTCCTGCCGGCCTCCAGGAGGAAGTCGGTCCAGCTCCAGTTCGTGCCGGCCTCCAGGAGGAAGTCGGTCCAGCTCCGGTTGGTGCCGGCCTCCAGGAGGAGGTCGGTCCAGCTTTGTGTCCTGCCGGCCTCCAGGAGGAGATTGGTCCAGCGTCGTTGCCTGCCGGCCTCCAGGATGAGGTTGGTCGGTCCAGATTCAGCTCCTGGCGGCCCAGTCCCCAGTGGGCGGGAGGTGGTCGGCCCACTCCTGGTTCCCGTTCTTTTTGGGTCAGTGTGTGCAGGTGCAGCTCCTGGTGGTCAGGTGCCGACCGCATCTGCTGCGATTCCTGGTGATCTGGCACAGATCACATCTACCTCAGCTTGTGTCCCTGCCACGCTCGTCTCAGCTCCTGGTGGTCCGGCGTCTGCCGCATCTGCATCGGTTCCTGGTGGCTCGGCACCGGCCACGCCTGCATCGGTTCCTGGTGGCTCGGCACCAGACACGCCTGCATTGGTTCCTGGTGGCTCGGCACCAGTCACGCCTGCATTGGTTCCTGGTGGCTCGGCTCCGGCCACGCCTGCATTGGTTCCTGGTTGTCCGGCTCCGGCCACATCTCCACGTCTGTCCTCGTCTCTGGTTCCGGCTTCGTCTCTGGTCCCGGCCACGTCTCCACGTCTGTCCTCGTCTCTGGTTCTGGTTCCGTCTCCACGTCGGTCTCCGTCTCTGGTCCCGGCTTCGTCTCCGGTCCTGACATCATCTCTGGTCCTGGCTCCACCTGCTCGTCTGTTCTCGTCTCTGGTCCTGGTTTGGGCTTCCCATCTACCTTCGGCAGTGGTTCTGGTTCCGTCGTCTGTCTGTCCTTGGTTTTGGCTCCAATCTCACGTCCGTCCCCGTCTATGGTTCTGGTTCCACGTCTGTCCCAGTCACTGGTGTCGGCATCCCTCCAGCTCTCGCCTCATCTGCCGGATGGAGGGCCTGGTTCTTGGCGCATCCTGTGGCAGGGATGGCGCTGCCTCCTGCGTCGTCGGCCACCTCGGCTGGCCGGTTCCGGAGGCGACTCCCTGCCTGGAGGTCGTCGTTTCCTGCCTCTGCGATGGCACGGCCTCTGCCGTTGCCGACCGCAACGCCTCCTCAATCTCCTGGAGCGTTGCCCGTCTGGAGTGCACCAGCGCGTCTTGTTCCAACGCCGCTCCCCTAGAACTCTAGCCTTGTCCTTGGGCACGAAATGTGCCGTCTCTTGATCCTTATGTGTTTGTTCTAGCTCGCCACCCATCGTGCTTAGTTGTGTTTTTCCCCTTTTCTTGGTGTTCTTTTGGTCGTCTAGGAATCAGCCCTAGACGGGGGGGTTCTGTCACAGTCCAGGTCATTCAGTTACTGTTTCCATTCATTTCCGGTTTTATTTTGTCGCCACTTGCTGTTTAGCTCCTTACCCAGTTAGCGCTACTTTACTTCCTGTCCTAGTTATCTCCACCTGTATGTCATCAGTAATCAGTCACCCAGTACTTAAGCACCACCTCTTGCCATAGTTCCCTGCCAGTTTGTCTTTGCGTTATAGCCAGCATTCCAGCAGTATTTAGTATCTTGATTTGTGATCGACCCTGTTTTCCCTGACCTTGCCACCTGCCTCATCTGTGATATTGTCTTGCCGTAAGTCTGACCTAAATCTGCCTCCTGACCACCGACTGTCTGATCCATGCCTGTACTGCTACTGCTTCAGTTGTGTATCGACCCTTGCCTGCCTGACTACGAGTACTAAAAAACCCTTATTATCACAGAGCCTTGTCTCCGCCGTGCATGTGGGTCCGCTACCTAGAGCGCTGTGACAAAATGTATTAAAAGAATATTTAACAAGCATTGTAAACACAATGGTAAAATAAAATGTGTAATATTATGGTGTGTAATTATCTGCCTTAGTAAGTAAAGCAATTAGCAAAAGAATTACCATTAACTGAACTGACTTTCTAGTGACAAGAATTTTCACACAAAACCATACTTGGTACAGTGTTAGTGCTAGCTACTATAGTACAGTGCCCCAAAATGGTCACATTATATTTGAACTTGCCAACATTAAACAAAAACATATACAATAAGACTTGAGATGGTATGATGGATTAACACAGCCCCTTATTCTGCGGTGAGCCACCGAGGAACAGAGAACTTTTTTTTTCTGCCATTCTGCAATTAATACCATCCTGCTGGACAATCCAAAAGAAGCTGACTGACCTAGATTTCCCACCCCTCAGCTGTCACCGGATTAAAAACCTCCATTGGAACTGGCCACCAGAGGCGCCACTGGCAGTTGTGAGCCCTTTAAATAAAATTTGCGGTTGTGCCCTTTTGTTTATTTATAGTTCTGACCACAGCCTCCTGCCTGGTTGCTGGAGTTCGAGTGCAATGTTGTTAATATTAAGGATGTGGGTTCGAATCTAGCTGCATGATAAATTATTATTTGTTTTGACATTTAACATATCAGTGTTCAATCAAAATTACATTCATTTCATTTTCAATAGTGAAATATATATGGTATTCAATTAGTGCGATGCCTTTCAGGTGATGAGGAAAAGTGTTAAAAGATTGATTCTGTAAACCTGCCAGAGTGAGAGGTCCGCATTTGGATCTTGGAAAATATTTCGAGTGAGTCCTTGAGTGACTTAAATAGCCGATCTTGGACGCATTTTCTCGTTTGTAAGCTAACTTCAGCAGTAAGAAGGAAAAACTGTAGCAGGTCATGTTCTAAAACTTGTACCTTGAAGAATTATGTCTTTTTAAGTATCAATAAACTTTTTAAGTGTACAACCTGTAACTTAGTACAAGAAAGAAATAAGTTGTTTGGAATTCTTTTATAGATGATTGCACAATATCTCATATATTTCTGATAATAATAGTATTATTATCTACTTAAAGCATTTCCAAAGGAAAATGCACAGGGAATGCTTCCATGCTGAATGTATTGCTGAAGAATTGCTGAAGGTTGAAGCATTTAAAACATAGTCGAGAATAGCTGAAGCATGTAAAGCATAGATGAATGTATCTGAAGAGATTTAGGAGTTGTTAAAAGAGAGATAAATATTTGCAGAACAAGCTGAAGTAATTCAATTTCAAATTGAGGAAACTTGAAAAAAAAAATAAAATAAAAATCATAATACTATTTAGTCTTGAGATCAAGAGCTCAAATAATAGCTCAAAGTTGTGCAACAATTCAATATAGCTGAAAGTAGCTGCATAGTGAGTATTAGAATTTTAAATTGAGAAAAGTTGGAGCTTTGGTGGAAGCATCTGCAAGTAATTGCTAAACAGTAAAATAGTCTCATTATTAGTCACAATTAACCATTTTATAGCAGAAATCTTGCTATTGAAGATCTGGATTGTTGCTTTTATTTTGAAAGTATATCGAGGGAGTGTGTGTATGTCATGCTAAATTATAGTCTCATTAACTACTCATAATAAACCAGTTGAAAGCAGAAACATTGCTATTTCTAGCTACAGATCTGTATCTTCGAAAAGATTCAGAGGAAGTGTGTGATTAATTACTAAACAATCAAACAGTCTAATGAACTAATTATTAATAAACATAGAGCTGCTACACTGAGCATCAGGCATTTGATCTGTCAGTCAAGGTTGCAGCTGTGCCGTTGTCATGGAAACAAAGGCGGGAAAATCGGCTCCATTCTGCTCAGTGAAAGCAGAGTTGCTGCTAAACAGGCTTCTTACAGTAAAACAAATATAGGTATCACAAAAATAACTTTGAGTGCCAAGGATTTAATGAGTAACTGGTGAGTTTTATGTTTCAAAACTAAAAAAATTGTGGCCACAGTCACGGTTCAAAATGTCATACTTTTATCTAATAAGGCTCAGACAAATGCATTAGAGTGAATGGCCATGTCTATAAACGAGTGAAAAAATTATGTCCATAGATTAAGAACTGTGGCTGTTGTGACAAGTTGTCGTGACAGAACCTGTGGCCTAAAAAAATATGCCCTCACACTCTAGCTGTGTAGGCAGGCAATATTTTAGCCACTACAGTAGGACCCCTCCCCGGGGATTTTTAAAAAAGCTAGGCCGCTCAACATAGAGACAAATGGCCAGACCATTTAGTATTTAATTTGACTTGTCCATACTACTACTACTACTATTACTACAACTACTACTACTACTACTACTTCTTTTTTTCAAAGATAACACACATATACAAACATCAGACTTTAATCCCCTCTACCTCTTGTTTCCAGTCTGGATGCTGCCAGCATTGGATTCATCATCATCATTGACCGGCGGAAGGACAAATGGAACTCAGTAAAGGCATCTCTGTCAAGGATTGCAGTAAGTTCTCTTAGACCTAGGGGGGCCTGTATCACCACTGCATCACTCATTGTTTCATTCAAATACTGAAAGCCATTTATTACCACCCTCAATACACCTGGGTCCGGTATAATAATCAGCCATAGACAGTTAATCACCATTGTTACCAGTCAGTTTAAGGCATAGTCACTGATGTTAAGTACCTTAACACACAGACAGGTGGGGACTTTCCACCCATGCCTCAGTTTTTATAGTATACATAGTGTGAAGATAAGTGCTACTTTATCATACTGTAGCTCAGAGATCTACCCTAAGGTGCCTTGGTGGTTCAATTGGTAGAGCGTTGGCTTGGGGAGCGGAAGGTTCTAGTTTTCCACCAGAGCACCAAGTGTGTCCTTGAGTAAGACACTTCGCACTAGCTCCCCGAGCACCTTGCATGGCAGCCCACTTTAAATGCAGAAGACCAATTGTTGCATTTTATGTGATAATGACCAATAGAGGCTTTTTCTTCTTAAGTTTATACATGGCCATGTTATGTTAAGGGGGCATTTCCAGGAAACCTGCTGCTGGTGTTGGTGCTCCGACCGTCCAGGTTCCTCCACAGGGCTATGGCTGACATTGGGATCAAGCTGCACAAGGATGACTTTAAAGTGAAGGTACCGGTAAGCATGCTTCAGTACCAACCATTCCATAAAAAACATATTTTATCGGCAGCGTCGTTGTAACATGGTGTTATATGCAGAATGCTTGGTCTCCAAGTGGCGAAGCAGTTAGAAAGCTTATTTGCCTCGTTTGAGACGGTTTTAAAGATATACACACAGATTAATTAATGACTGACTTTTGAATGCCGCACTGGTTGATCTTAGTTACGGAAACTGTTTGAAGCAAGAACAAAGCATTTTAGCTGTCCTTGTCCATGCCCTGATGATATTTTGTGAATGTGATGCAGTTGGATTTTTGCACGTGGTGTAGGTGCAGAAGTAGCTTAAAGACAGTGAGGACTGAATAAGTCTGCTGTTAATTAAGATCTTTTGTCAATAAAATATAAACGTAGAAGTCTTTAAGCTTCGCTCATAAAAACACTCAAATATTCTGTGAAATTAGCAAAAACATGACTGAACCTAAAGTCATAGTATTTATCACTGGGCCACCAAGAGGTTATTGCAGAGTTCAAATCACAAGACGTGTCTACTGTAACATGTACCAACACGCTCTTTCTGAACAGTGGAAACCAGATCAAATTTTTGGTGTTACATTCATTTTACAACATATTGCTGGGTAGCAGATGGATGGCTGATGAGGTTATTGCACATCTTCACTTACTCACAGTGTAAAATCAGACTCCAGTGTGCAGCCCAGCTTGTTGAGTCTCTTCCTGTCTCTGCCTGTACTGCCCCCCGCCCAGCACACAACTCCATACAGGACTGCTGAAGCAACCACAGTGCCATAGAAAGTCCTTAGTAGCTGTCTGTGCACACGAAAGACCTCAGTCTCCTCAGCAGGTGGAGACGACTCTGGCCCTTCTTATATAGAGCATTTGTGTTGTTAGACCAGTCCAGTTTATTGTTGAGGTGAACACCCAGCTATTTAACAGTACAGGCGAATAAAAGGGACAAAAAGGACGAAGCACTCCAATTAAGGACTGCAGAACTTCTTCAACACTATGACATCTGTACATCCACCTTTGCTAATATAGAAGCAGGTTCCGCCCCCCCGTGTTTCCCCAGAAAGCTCGTTGACTCGGTCCGAATGGAGCAGCTGGAAGCCGGGAAGATGTAGTGCTTTATCAAGGATGTTCTTGTTGAGCCAGGTTTCAGTGAAGCACAGGGCAGCGGATCTATTTAAGGCCTTGTTTTTTGTGTTGAGGAGCAGAAGCTCGTCCATCTTATTTACCAGTGAGCGCACGTTAGCCAGGTATATTGACGGGAGCAGTGTGCGTTGTCTCACTGTCTCAGTCTGACGAGCACGCCTGCGCGCCTCCCTTGTCTGCTGTGTAGTGTGTAGTGCTTAATGTGTTTCTTTAGTCTTCTTTCAAGACATTTTAAGTGATGAATTGCAGCTGTCTTGTTGACTGGTAATTTTGGACTGTCATCTTTGAATGGTAATGGCATTTTTTATAATGACCAGTGTCATTCCTTTTGATGTTCTCTCTTAACTTCTTTTTGTGACACAGGGTTACCTGATTTATCTCTTCCTGAGAAATCAGATTCGAGGACCTGTAGGATTTCTGAGGGTGTAATGTCCTTTACTTGGATTTGACTCACATAGTTTACTTCAGTTTTGAGGTCGACAACAGACCTTACATCTGGAGTCACTTGTCTTACAACTGTGCAATGCCGAATGCATCCCCTGCATCTAAACAGGGATCACTGTGTCCAACAATACTCCAGCCAAGGTCTGTACACTGCGCATAAGGTTGATCTTCCTCCCCAGCTACAACTTTCCTTGGGAGTAAGGCTTGTGAACAGTTGTACCCAATGAGCAGACCTATTTCACAATCCTGCAAGGGTGCGATTTCTTCTTTGAGGTGCTTTAGATGAGCCCATGCCTTTGCTGTTGCATTTGTCGGGATTTGAGCTAGGTTGGCTGGAATAAAGTCCCATGTGTAAACTACTGGTAAACAGAGTTTCTTATTGGCATAGATACCACGTACCTGTAGGTCGATGAGAGTTAACTACTGCAGTTTTCGATGTCATAGTAGAAAGCCTGAGCCTAACTTGTTCTTTGTTTGCTCCTAAAGCTTCTGCTATTTCACTTAATATGAATGTTGTATTACTTTGAGAATCCAATAGTGCATACACAAGGACTTCATGTGATGGCTGAGTTGAGCAGGAAAGCCAAACAGGAATAATTGCGGCTGATTGTCTATGAGCTTCATGATTATCACTCTATTAGAAGTGGCAGTCAGTGTTTCTTTGTGATTATCTAGATTGTCACTCAGCCTCTCTTGGTTTTGATTTTGTTCAGATTGTTGTCTCTGTTGTCCCTGGTCTCTCTCTCAATGTAGACAAGCTGGGTGCCGCTTATGGCACAGTTCACAAATGCTCCTGCCTTTGCAGTTCTAAGATTGGTGACCAGGCCTGAGACAAAGCATAGCCTTTCAACTTGAACATACAGCCGTAGCACTTTAAAGCGACCACCTTTTTTACTGTAGTACGGTTGCGTCGCCACCGCGCAATGGGTGCGTCCCCGACTTTTTAATCCTGTAGCAAGCTAAAAAAATTCAGGGTGCTAGTCTCGTTTTAACCACCAGGTGGCGCAAAGATGTGAAGTCAGACTGTTCATTTCTATCTGTGCCTTTACAGATAAAATTCTGTTGTGTGGTGATTATTAAGCACAAAAATGTTTATTGTATCATGTTTATTGTATCATTTAATGTAGGGTATTTTATTTTTAAATATTATAGATTATTATGCGTCTTTGCTCGCTGGTGCATGCTAGTGTTTGTTTGTCAATTGCCGAAGCTGCTGATGTCGTTACACAGTTCCCAGGCCAGCCGACAGACACAGTCCCTCCTCCAGCCAATCCAATACGACAATAGAAGTATAATAACATAAAATAGGAATCTATATTTATTCAACAATATGTCTTATAAATTTATTGTATATGTGTATCTGTACTTGTCTTCTGGTTTGTTGGTCATAAAGTAAAAATACAAAACAAAATGGATTTTCGTTTCTTTTGGTATGAACGGAATTCAAGTGTTGTTTTTTCAACACAAGGCACGGAGTTGGATTTAAAGCTGATTTTTTGTTTTGAGAAAAAAGCAGAGAAAAAAAAGTCGTTCTCTTGTTATAGCAGCTTTTAAGTTGGTGGAGGAACCAAACTCTTTAAATTTAATCAGACTGCAATGATCTATAGTTTGCTCTGACTCTGAATGAAACGTAAGAGCCTGAATGACAGATGATGTGTCCAGACAGAGCATAACCAGAAATGTAGGCAACGAGAGAATTGGGGAAGTGGCGTCACCATCTGAAGCAGACAGTGATGTGACGTTCCAACGATGGTGCTGAGGAGCCACTTATTCATAGGCAGATGACTTGGATCAAGTTGTCAATGTGCGCTGGTGTTTGTTGTCAATTGCTGAAGTTGCTGCTTTTTTATACAGTATGTCCTATTTAAGTACTGTCAGGTGTGTCGGGTCCGTGTATGTTCTAACAGTTTGACTTCCCCACCAGAATAAAAGCTGGGAAAACAAGACAATGAGTTGTTCCTCAAAGCAAGAAAACGGCTTTAAATCCATTTATTTGTCTGGTTTTGACTACACTGTTTTCAGCTAGTTTATTCATTTTTAACACGATGCTTTGATTAAATGCCGTTTGTCACTTTTATAAAGAGAAACAAGAAAACTGTCCGTGTACATTCTAACAGTTTGATTTCCCCCTCCAGAATAAAAGCTGGGAAAACGAGTCATTTTAGAACGTTTTAGAACCGGAGGACCTGTTAATGTGTCTGAACATGCTGGTAACACAGCACGTGGTTGTTTGGGTTGGCTGTCATGACAAAGTAGTCAGGACTACAGTTCCCAGTAAGTCCAGTGACTTCATATTGTAACGAGAGACCCCCTACCACACACGCTGTAAGGTTTGCTCTGACGGTACGCACGTTAGACGCCAGACGCGCGGCATAAGAAAGTGAGACTCTTATTTTGGAAAACAGTACAACGACGACAGGAAGCCAGTGCTCAAGGGCAACTTAAGTAATGGATTTATATTTTCCTTTCCAGACAACCTTAAGTACCTGTGTATTCTGAGTTGTGTGTTATCGATGTATGTGCACGTGTTTCCCCTGTGCATTAGATGTTTGTGTGTGGCTGCTGGAGGGCTACATAGCTGGCTGACTACGTGGGAGAAGAATAGAGAAAAGAAGAATGTACACAGTGTGGAGTGAAAGTAGGTGAAGGAAAAAGTGGAAAATTAAAGTGAAAGGAAAGTGAGTGATTAAGCACGATGAGCACTTTGCAAAGTGAGTGGGTGAGTGACATTAATGTGGGTGAGTGACAGAATGACAAAAAAACATTTACATGAAACATCTGCAAGGGAACGAGTTTAAATACTGGATGTAAAGTTATGACACTTAGTTGCACTGCATCTATTATTTTTTAACAAACCTTTTATATTAAACCATTGTTGTTACATACCACCTGCTAGTACAGCCACGGAGTTGCTTCCCGGTCCCGGTAGAGCTCTCCGTTGACGTACAGTTTGTTGACGCTAATGACAGCCCTGCAGCCTTCTGCCATGAACTTTTTACGGATGGGGAAGAGTCGGCGGCGGCGGTCAAGGATCTCCTTGGGGAACTGGTCGTTGACACTGTAGTCGGTTCCCTTCAGCTGTCTTCCTCGGCTCTTAACCAGTTCTATCTGCTTAAAGTCATGAAACTTGGCAACGATGGGTCGAGGGCGCTGGCCATCCGGTCGTCTTCCTCCGAGTCTGTGGGAACGGTGAAACGCCATCTTGTCGACAACTTCCACTGGAATCTTCATCTGTTGTTTAAGGAAGTTTTTAATGGTGGTTTCCGCGTTTTTCTCCGCTTGTTCTGGAATCCCCGAGAACACCAGGTTGTCCCTCATGCTGCGGGCCTGCAGATCGATGATGCCTTGTTTTATTTTTTTATTTTCGGCCGCTAGCTGAGCCACATCCTCCGTCAGGGACTGCACCGTTCCCTTCAGGGCCTCGTTCTCGATGGCGAGAGAAACCACCTGCTGCTGGCTAAATTCCAGGGAGTAGCGGAGGGACCTAAACTCTTTGTGGAGGAGTTCCACTAGCACCAGACGCGCGTCGAAGCTTGATATTTTTTTTCTCGATAGACTTCAGGATGTTCGTGATGTTTTTGTCCGCCGAGCTAGCTCCAGGTGACTCAGGTGAGTCAGACGGACGGGATCTCTTGTTTGAAGCCGTGTCCTTTTTCCCCATTACCAGACGCTCGAAGCACTCATCGATGTACTCTAAACTTTCTTCGGTGTTATCCAGAATGGTGAGATGGTTGATTGTTTTCCGTAGAATGAGGTAGTTATTTATTTATTTAAATTGGCGGATAGTTTGTCGCGCTGTTGTTTACTACCGGCGTCGCGCCGCCTTGTTGAATTTCTCGTGCTGTTCTCGCAGAGTCTCACCTTCTCTCACAGCATCGCGCCCTCTCTCACAGTCTACAAAAAAAAACAAAAAAAAACTTTTATTACACAGGGAACACAGTGGATTTGAAACTTGCTCTGCGCCGTAAACACGGCGTCTGATGTTGGTTCAGTTGCTAAAGCAAACTTCACATACCTTCCCCCTACTCCGTATTGGCACAGAGACATGTTAACATATTGTCACCACTGGCTCAGCAGGTGTGAAATACTTTAGCTCAGAGACAAAGAAAAAGCTCCATGGGAGATCGGGCAGCATGATCAGCTGCGCCTACGTAGGCTGTGGGACGCCAAAACCTTTCACTTCACTTTTTTCAAACGCTCTTCTTATGGTATGTCACACAACAAGTTTGGCAGACTACCACCGCTAACTTGTAGAAGATATTATATAATAAAATTAAATAAATTGAACTAAACTCTCTCTATGGTATGCCAGAACGCCAGAAGTCAGCAGATCTCTGACTCATTAATGCAGCAGGTTGTTCTACATATATTGATTCTGCATGAGTAATAAGGACTGTTTTACACTTATTTAGCCGAAGACAAAACTCAAGAGCAGATCGGACAATTCGCTCAGCTGCACTTAGTCTGTGGAACGCTCTCCCAATACTCACGAGAATGCCACAGACTGTGGACGCTTTGTAAAACTTATTTATTTACCGGAGCTTTCAAAGTCGGCAAAATCCGGAGTCGCTCAGATTTATTTGCGACATCTGATTCTCCCGCAGGAATAATATCATAATAAAATCGAACGCTGTATGTGGGAGCGCGCACTCGGTCTCTCTAAGCATACAGTACAGTTGCTTATTCCGGTTTTGAACTGCCATATCTTGGAAATACTACTATACTAAATACTACAATCGTCTGCTAAATAATACAGGCAGCCAGCCCTATTAGTCATTTGTTATTATCTTGTATGCCAAAATATAGAAATGAGATAACAACGCTGATTGTTCAGTAATTACAACTTCTGCTCCCACTGAGATTCGAACCCTGGACAAAAAAGCCGACGGGTCAAGACTGTTAAAAAATAACTAACCATTACACCACCAAGACATGGGCCCTTATTGTCAGAACGTCAAGGCGGCGGACCCACATGCACGGCACGGACAGGCTGGGGTATGAGTAGCAATAGGAATTTATTCCAACTCAGTGTCGATATCAGGCAGGGTCATACACGGACAGTTCATACAGCGTATACAGGAGCAGGCAGAATCGGTGTCAGGGACAGACAACGTTCGTACACGAGAGACTGATTTACAATACCAGATTGTCAGGCGTAGAATCGTGGTCAGGCAGGCAGACAAGGTCGGTAACAGGCCAGAGCAGAAGACCAGGGCAGACAAGGCAGGCAGGGACTAGGCAGGCTCGGAATCAGAGGTCAAAAACAAAATACACGGTGCGCGACGGGTCTAGGTCAAAGAACGCTGAAAGTGGTGATAACACGCAACACGAGCAAACAATCTGGCAAGTTACAGGGGTGAGAGGTGGAGCTTAAATACAGGGTGGACTGATTGCAGATGAAGTGCAGGTGTGGATAATGAGAGCCGATACTGACAGGGAACAGCTGATGATATGATATAAGATATAAGTTTAGCAGGAAGTCCTTTCAACATAAAACAGGAAATGAAACTGGAACAAAACCTGGGTGACAACAAAGTCCTTTCAAAACAATACCAGAACAAGAAACAAGAAACCAGATCGTGACACTTATAACACGGTTTTAGTACGGCGTCATAGGGGGCAGTGTGGGGGCTGATCGCCACCTATAGGCCAAAAAGACGCAACACTCGCTCCTAAAAACAAGGTGATACCGCACTGAAAATGAATACGGATCGCCGTAACGGCTGACACTTTTAAGTGCTACGACTGCACTTAACTCTGTCTGACACTGCAGTTTTCTATAAACTTCTTGCACTTCTGCAAAGTATGACCTGTCTTATTACAGAACATACATGTCAACATTATCCTTTCACTGGACCTTGTGTTCAGTGTCTTTACTCCAATACTTTGCTAGGCTTTTCTGCAATAGATTGTTTCAGTGACTGCAACGATGTGACAGGGTTACAGACAATTTTTTCCTCTCTTGACAGAAACTTTACAAAGTCACTGAAAGAGGGAAATGGGAATATTACTGTATATTTAATTTCTGACAATTTAAAATTCAGCACTCTGCAGCTTTAGGAACATCAGTTCTACCAATGAGTCACACTACAAGATAATGTGGGAACTATGTGGGATGTTTTTGCAGATTGTGATGTTGAACTCTTTGTCGGACCTGCATGACTATGTGGATAAAGGCCAGCTGACCCGGGAGCTCGGAGGAAGCCTGGAGTACTGTCACAGTCAGTGGATACACCACCGAACTGTGAGTGACCAGTACTGTACTGTGGATCTTAACAATGGATTGTAGCAGCTATAAAGACAAAGACATGTGAAACCGGTCATTTACATTCTGTTCCATTTATTTTCCTAGGCCATTGAGAACTTCGCCATGACAGTAAAAACCACAGCCCAGATGTTAGAAACGTTTGGTATAGACCTGGCAGATACAGAGTTGCCCAATGATGTCCAGTCCACCAAAAACCAGCTTACAGCACACACAGAAAAACATGACAACCTTAAGGTGAGGTTCAGTGGCATCACTGTATTAATGAAAATTCCAGCAGTTGATAATTTGTTCCTGGCTTTATACATGAACATCGCAGTCATTTACTACTCTAGATCAAAAAAATTGTAACAGTTTAGACTGTATGAAAGCTACATTGGTATGATCCCTTTATCACATTTTATGCACAATTCTTATCTCTTCTTGTTTGTAATATATACAATGGTTGAAGTGTGCTTTTGTCGTTCCACTGATTTTTGTTTGTGTTTTTCGTGTGTGCAATGACAATAAGGGTTATGTGCTAAATCTTTTGATGACTACTACTACTACTACTACTACTACTGCAACTATTTATCTAAACAAAGCGAAGGCATCACCTTAGAATTTTCTTTTACTTTATGGAGTAAAGAGCATAAAGAAGAGACTGCAAAGACTTGTATGTGTGATTCAGGTGTAAAAAGCTTTAAAACATCAGGATTAGTTTAGAGAACTTAGCTTTCAAGCCCTGATAATCAAATAGCAAAAATGAGCAATGAAAGCCTGTAAAGAGACATCATTATAATTAGACTACAGGTTAAAATGCTACTGCAAATAATAATTTAAAATGTTTACAAGCACCGGTCTACAGTTTTACATTACTGGTGTTATTACTAATATTTATGCTGTAGTAATATTATTATTATTATTATTAGTAGTAGTAATATAATTATACTACTGTATATCTCCAGGACGAACTGAAGCTAGCTTTGAAGCAAGGAACCACTTTGCTGGGTTGCATCAGGGAGCAGGCGGTCAAGTCAGAGAACCACAAACTCAACCCAGATGAGATGGAGAACCAAACCACTGTGGAAAGGTGACAGTAATGTGTTCCAGTCTGTCCATGTGGTCCTGTGAGATTTCTATGTGTGTAACACAATTCCTAACAAATGTTCCAGACTCCTGGCACAGCTGGATGAGACAGAAAATGCCTTTGAACAGTTCTGGTGTAAGCACCACCTGAAACTGGAACAGTGCCTGCAGCTACGTCACTTTGAAGAGGACTTCAGAGAGGTACAGCGTTTGAATGCTCTGAAGCTCTCTGGGTGCCGCTGGCTTACATCTTGTAATTCTTATGTGCATCTTCATAAGACATCAGTTGTAAAAACTGACAAACACAATTTTAGAATCACTAAAGAGTTCAGCATTACAGTGTTCATATGCCTGTGTACTATACACTTCATAAATCATATTTTTTCCAGGTAAAAAATCAATTCCTATCAGGATATTTTCACTCCAAGTCCCAATCAAATAAATCTGTCATGGCCTGACTTATTGTTACATTTAGGCATAATGTTTCTGGGTAAACTAGAATGACCGTTACATTATTTATGTAATTTGAGCATTACCATTATTGGACCTGTGGTTATATGATAAATAATATTTTGCAATAATTGCATGGAAAAGTTGCCAATACACTGATCAATGATATTGTCTTTATTTTGTCACCCAGGTCAAAGTTTCTTTGGACAGTTTGATGGACAGTCTAAACAGCCTGTCAGTTGATAGTGATTGTGTGGCTGGAGTTGAACACCTGTTAAAAGAATTGAAAATGCTGCAGGAAAGCATTCAGGTCAGGCAACACACACACACACACACACACACACACACACACACACACACACACACACACACACACACACACACACACACACACACACTGTGAGAGATAAAAATGGAACTAAAGCAACTTGGATAAGGACTTTATAGGTTTCCATGGTTGAGCAGCTACATCCAAGCTTTATGATACTGTATATTAGCTAGTGCAATGCAAAGGATTGCAATTTAAAGCTTGCCACCACTGGATTTTAGATCAGATGTTCTATGGTGTGTTGAATTATGAGGTTCAATGGCATGTGTGGTGGAAATTTTCCATAAAGAGAGTTGTCCTTTTGTGCGATTTATTCAAATAATAAAGAAAATAAAAATAATGGGGAAAGCAAATAAAAATCATGGATGTTGTTCGTGCACATCAACAAACCAAAAACCAGCTGGGGAGATCAGTGCACACACCACGAAGGTGTGATGCAAAGAGCCCACGATCCTCAAGTTGCTTCTGCCTTTTAACCCCTTTCTCTGGCTCTGGTGGAATGTCTCTCTAGAGCAATGGAATTGTTTCTGCCACTTTATCTCGCTGTGAGTGAGAATGTTTGCTTTTTCACTTCTGCATTGTCATGTCTTGTTATCCAAAGCAAGGAACATCGAGCTTCCAAGACAAGATGCATTCGCTTTAACAGCCTTGGGTCTGGTGGGAAGTCAGATAGGAAGGAGCCAGAGTCAGGGTGTAAAAGACAAACATATATCATAAATTATTAGTCAGTCAAATGGAACATCAGATGTTTAGACTTGATGTACGTCAGGGCACAAGAGATTAATTGTTTGTGTAAGAATGTTCAGTTCATTATTGCACCTAACCAGCACATGACGAGTGTGTTGGATAAGAAATAGCACAAAGGCAAAATTTTTCCATTACAGCATGTCTGAGAAACACCCTTGCTGACTGCCTTTTATAGCTGAGGAGCATGCACCAAGGATTAAAACACTTCATGTGCATGTAAATTAAATGCGTGTGGTGACCCAGTACTTACTATAATATAGTGTACATTAGCCTCACCAGGTATATCTGACATGCTTCAAATACATAGTTCTTTAATCCAAGTCTGTTCTTGCAGCCCATATTAGAAAAGGCCCAGCTCCACGCAATGCATGGTGACCAGCTGATCCAGAGCAACCACTATGCTGTTGACTCTATTCGACCCAAATGTATAGAGCTCAGGCGAGTCTGTGACAACTTCAACAACGAGACCAAGAAAAAGGTCGACATCCTGTCTAAGTCCCTGCAGATACAGATGGGCATTGACAAGGTAAGGATTTGGTTTGACTTGTACACATTCACTGATGTCATGCAACTAAATCATTCAAATAAAAGAAGAACTTTTGGATTTTCTTTTCTGATCGATGTAAGTCTAATCTAATTTTCAGACCATGAATACTAAATGAAATGTAAAGTGAGATATGTGATGAATGAACTTGTCCCCAATTTTGTAAGATTTCTGAAAGAAACTCACTGGAGACAATTTTATAAACAGTACATTAACAATAATAAAGTGTTATTGTACAGTATGTGTAAATGATTGTATTTGAAACCTGAGAACAGGCACAGTAGAGTAACTTCTGCCTTCAGTTACAGTGTGGTCTTCAGTCAAACAAATCCAGATCTTGATAAACAGTAGGTGAAGTCTGAGAATATATATAAGAAATATGCAAACATATACACAACAAACAGGAAAGAGGACAGAAGTGTGGGGAATGACAAGTCCAAGACTGCCATTACAGGACTAGCTCAGTGCCCAGTGTTCTTTACAGTTTATTCATTTACTTGAGCATCAGATGTCTACAGCTTTACCATTAACACAGCTATATATATTGGAAGTATGGGTTGCTCACACTGAGCCTTGTGGATTTGTATTTCTGTCCTACAGGTGAACCAGTGGTGCGAGTCTGGCATCTACCTGTTAGCATCACAAGCAGTGGATAAGTGTCAGTCACAGGAAGGGGCAGAGTCTGCTCTGGCCGACATCGAATGCTTTCTAAAGTCAGCAGAAAACAACCAACTTACTGACCTGAGAAACCTCCACAACCAGTATGAGATGGCACTTTCTGAGGATATCAAGGTAGGGTGAACAAAGACATGAGTATACTGGATGACAGAATGAAGACTAACATATGGTTGCTTGCAGGGCAGTGTCCTGAAGGCACTGAAGCGACTGGAGGATGTCCAGGAGATGTTTGAGAAGCGACACGTCAGTCTGAAGAGATTGTCTGCCAAACAGATGAGGCCTGTCCAGCCTGTCGCCCCACGACCCGAGTCCTCTCCAAAAAGACCACCAACCAAGACCAAGGGGTCTACGCCCACATGGAGTCAGCACTGTGAGTCAGACCTTTTATGATCAAACTGCACACTTAGCTAACTCAGCTTTGTGCCATATCCTGTGTTCATTTTAAGTATTGTTTCATGTGATTCATGTAATACAAGCTTAAATACAGGTGTTTATGTTTTGTCCTTTTTTTCAAACTGATTTCAGCTGTAGCTCGTAGAGCGTCTGATAACTCATATAATGGCAAACAGGTGGTCGATGCTGATCCTAACAAGAAGAAGAACATACACAAGGCAAAGGGAGGCATTAAGGTAAATGTTACAAAGTCATTAGTGAACCTAAAACAGAAAAACTTACCTGACCAGCTTTCATGCCCTGCATAACTGTCTGTCAACATGGTATTAGATGGCCTAGATGATTTATAATTACTTAGGTTGTAAAAGGTTTTGTGTAGTTAACTTTAGATACACAGAAGTTAGGGGACTGAACATCTGCAAATATGCATGTTTTTATTAATTATTAATTATTAACAATTCTGGTATAAACACCCCTGAATCAAAGACATCAAAGACATTAACATGTGATGATTACCATTGTCGGACTGATCACCGATGACAACCATGCAGAGTACAGAGGACCCACTCAGGACTTTGTGGACTGGTGTCAGTAAAAGCACCTGTAAAACCACCTGCTGATCAACGCAGAAAAAACAAAAGAAATCGTCATCCCACTGATGCAAATTCCAGGGGAGGGACATTGAGAGAGTGGACTCCTATTAATACCTGGGTGTGCACCTAAACAATAGAGTCGACTGGACTCATAACACAGATGCACTGTACAGGAAGGGTCAGAGCAGACTCTACCTGCTGAGGAGACTGAGTCTTTTGGAGTGAGGGGGCCACTCCTGAAGACCTTCTATGACTCTGTGGTGGCATCAGCCATCCTGTACGGTGTGGTCTGCTGGAGCAGCAGCATCACAGTGAGGGACAGGAAGAGACTGGACAGGGTCATCAAAAAGTCAAGCTCTGTCTTGGGCTGCACTCTGGGCACGGTGCAGGAGGTGGTGAGAGAAGGGTCCTGGCTAAATTCACAGCCATCCTGGACAAGGATGCTCACCCACTGGAGGACTCACTGTCTGCTCTGGAGAGCAGCTTCAGTAACAGCCCTCGCCGTGTGAAGGAGAGAGATATCGCAGGTCTTTCGTACCAGCCGCTGTCAGACAATTGCTGCTGTTTATGAATGTGTGTTCATATGGTTTATCTCTGGTTTCTGTCCTGTGGCTGTTGGGAGGTGCAATTTCCCCACTGTGGGACTAATTCTTATTAAATTTTCATAGGTAGATTTGGTCAGATTTTGAACTAAATCAACTGACATTCTCATGAATGAATCTGAATCTTGTAACCACAAAGTGGTCTAAGACCTAGATATTTTTATTTCAGGTTACAATGTCTTTTGTTGTGACTGTCCTAGGAAAGGTTTGGTCATACATCCATCAATTTTCTAAGCCGCTGAATCCCATATGCGGGGTTGCAGGGACGCTGGAGCCTAACCCAGCTGGCTATGGGCGAGAGGCAGGGTAAACCCTGGACAGGTCGCCAGTCCATCGCAGGGCAACACAGAGACATAAAACCATTCACACACACACACTCACACCTACGGGCAATAGAGAGAAGCGAATCAACCTAATGCACGTCTTTGGACTGTGGGAGGAAGCAGGAGAACCCGGAGAGAACCCGGAGAGAACCCACGCAAACACGTGCCTTCGTGCCTCTGGGAATCGAACCCAGGACCTTCTCGCCGTGAGGCGTATATATAAAATATATAAAAATATATAAAAAATGAATTTCACCTTACCATCTTATCCTCTGTCACCATCCATTGAGAGAGTGGACTCTTACAAGTACCTGGGAGTGCATCTGAACAATAAACTGGACTGGACTCATAACACGGATGCACTGTACAGGAAGGGTCAGAGCAGACTCTACCTGCTGAGGAGACTGCGGTCGTTTGGAGTGAGGGGGCCACTCCTGAAGACCTTCTATGACTCTGTGGTGGCATCAGCCATCCTGTACGGTGTGGTCTGCTGGGGCAGCAGCATCACAGTGAGGGACAGGAAAAGACTGGACAGGATCATCAAGAAGTCCAGCTCTGTCCTGGGCTGCACTCTGGGCACGGTGCAGGAGGTGGGTGAGAGAAGGGTCCTGGCTAAACTGACATCCATCATGGACCAGGACTCTCACCCACTGGAGGACTCACTGTCTGCTCTGGAGAGCAGCTTCAGTAGCAGACTGATCCACCCTCGCTGTGTGAAATAGAGATATCGTAGATCCTTCCTACCTGCTGCTATCAGACTGTACAATCAGAACTGTTGACCACATCCCACCACAGTCACTCACCCACTGCATCAGTGGTTTATATAGCAACCTGCTCTGCACAATATTTGTGTAAATCTGTGAACAATCATGTATATTGTTACCGGTACAAATCTTATACCCATTACTGTGCAATAACCCTGCAATGACCTCATGCTCACTCTAACTGTACTGTACTGCTTCGTACTGTGCAAACACAAACTGTTCTGTACCTGTATATTTGCTCATCTGTACTGCTGTTGTGAGAGGTAATTTCCCCACTGCGGGACTATTAAAGGTTTTCTTATTCTTATTCCAAAGCACCAAGCTGAGATATTAGGACAAAGTGAAGCAGAATTTCACCAACGGGAACCTCCGCTCCCAAGAAAAATAACATCAAAACCATGAATCATTTCAGACCCATAACATTACTAGGAATGAAAGCCATGGAGCTGGCTCTCTTCACACTTTGGAGTGGATGACTATTGATGACTATGGCTATTGGAATTCCTAACCAACAGATCACCAACGGGTCACAGAATGTTCTGGAAAATAACATTCTTTCTGGCCTCCAGTGCACCTCAACTGGCTCCCCACAGGTCTGTATACTTTCACCGCTGCTCTTCATCCTGTACACAGATGACTGCAGGTCTACCCAAACTAATAATCGCCTGGTGAAATACGCAGATGAGAGAGTACAAATGTTTGGGAACCATCATTTGACAACCTACTGAAGTTCTCCTCTAACACTGAGGACATTCTTAAGAGCTGGTACCAGTGTCGTTACCTCTTCAGGAATCTCAGCTCCTTTGGAGTCAACAGGAACACTTGATGATATTTTATTACTCCTTCATAGAGCATTATCACATTATCCATAACCCACTGGTTCCACTCCACCACCCTACAAAACAGGAATCAACTACAAAATTGTGTCAAAGTGTGCTCCAAAATCATTGGCCAACCAATTGGAACACTGTCCCAAATCCATCCATCAGCAGGCGCTCAGGCTAGCAGGCAAAATACTTGAAGACCCCTCCCTTCACCCTGCATTTGATTGTCTCCCCTCTTGCTTCATCTCCTGCAAGACTTAAAGGAGAGCTACCTTTGTGCCAAAAGCCATCCTCCTCCTGAACTCCAGTCACTGATCATTCACATTAGTGCAATCAATTATATTGTACTGCTATTTTTTTCCTATTTCTCAGTTGGTTAGTATTGTTATTATTAGTGTTATTTATTTGTTGCTATCATTATTATTTTCTATTAGCGTTGATTATTATTATTAATCTTCTTAAAGGAAAACTTCAGTAATTTTCATTGGGGGCTGACAAAAACGAACTTGGGTAATATGTAAGAATGAAGAGACACTCAGATTCCCTGCAACAGTCAGACTGAAAGGGGGCAGAGCTAGCCTGCTAAAGCGCAACTGTTCAGTCTGCCATTGTTTTTCTTGCATACCCGTACAGCACTAATATTCAATGGCCGGCAGTCCTGCTGTAGATTATTTAGAAGACAGCGAGTACTTCAGCACACATAGTCTGATATCCGTGGTTACTTGTATCGGCCAGAGTTCAGCACCGATGAGTTATGCTGTATGCTTCCTGCAGCAGCCGAGAGCCAGATGCATCATGTTTCTGCGCTGAAAGAAGCTCAACTGAATCTAACAGACAAGCATTCAGACATTGCTTGACATTTTTAACAAAAGGTTATATTGAAGTGTGTGTTTGAATAAAGACATCATGTGTAAGTCGTTTAGCAGCTTTTTATTTTGAATCAAAGCAGACATTATCATTAGAAAGCCACTGATTCCTTATTTAGCCAAAACCCTCCAGCAGCTCTAGCAGAACCAGGCTGGATGTGGGCGGCCATCTGCCGTGACGGGTTGGGGTGAGGGGATAGAGAGAGAGAAAAGCACAGCAACAACAAGCAACAACAGAGCACAGGCAGGACGGTTGGACTAGAGACTGGACACAGGCAGGATGGTTGGATCCGCAGCTGCCAAACACATAGCTCTGAGTCCGATGATACCTGCTGAAGGTGAAGACAGAGTGGGGGAGAGAGAGATAGCGGGGGAGAAGCACAACTACTGGAGAGAAAGAAATAAAGTTTGTTAAACATGGAACAATGATGGGAGGTTATTGGATAGAAAAGAAGAAAAGAAAAGAAGGAAACTAAGGAGCTCTGTATAAATTAAGTCCCCCAGCAGTCTATGTCTATTGCAACTTAACTAAGAGATGGTTCCTGTGACTAACAATCACTGCCTGACCTGAACTATCTCTAACTCTAAGCCCTATCAAAAAGGAAGGTTTTAAGCTTTTTCTTAAAGGTGGAGAGTGTGTCAGCTTCTCGAACCTGAACAGGGAGCTTGTTTCACAGGAGAGGAGCTTGGTAGCTAAAAGCTCTGCCTCCCGTTCTACATTTAAAGACTCGAGGAACCACAAGTACCCCAGCGCTTTGAGAACGAAGTGTTCAGCTGGAACTATGAGGTGTTTAAGATAAGAAGGTGATTTATCATCAAGTGATTTGTAGGTGAGTAGGAGAATTTTAAATTCTTCCCTACATTTTACAGGCAACCAGTGCAGAGAAGCTAATGTAGGAGAAATGTGATCTCTCTTTCTAAGTAAGCCCCATCAGAACTCTGCCTGCAACATTTTGAATTAGCTGGAGGCTTTTTAAGGAGCTGACATCCTACGAGTAAGCAGTTACAGTAGTCCAGCCTAGAGGTAACAAATGCATGGATCAGTTTCTCTGCATCGCTCTGGGAGAGGATGCTTCTGATTTTAGCTATATTTCTGAGGTGGAAGTTGTCAGGGCGGCGTAGATGACGGACCCACATGCACAGCACAAGACGAGGTTTACTGGTGTTACAGAATGACGTTTATTCCACAACGCAGAATCAAATCCAGGCAGGGTCATACACAGGAGATCTAGCCGGTTAAACAGGATCAGGCAGAAGCGTAGTCAGGGACAGGCACAGGTCAGACACGAGAGGTGAGTACAATACCAAAACGGCAGGCGAAGAATCTTGGTCAGGCAGGCGAGGTCGGTAACAAGCAGAAGCAACAATCAAGGCAGACAAGGATCAGGCAGGCTCAGAATCGGAGGTCAGAACTGGAATCACGGTACACAACAAGGCAGAACTAGAAACGCTGGAAAGTGGTGATCTCACGCAACAATCTGGCAACCGGAGTCTGTGAGGGGTGGATGCTATATACCGGTGTGATTAGTTAACTGCTAACAGGTGTGTCATGATCCGGGGACTGAACTGAGAAAACAGGAAGTATACAAGATAAAACAGGAAGTCCTTTTCAGTATAAAGGGCGGGTGAAAACGCCCGGACGTGACAGTACCCCCCCCCCCCAGGGCGTCTACCACGGCGCCCACGGAGAGCCCCCCCCCCCGACCAGGGCGGGCGGAGGGTGGATCAGGAGGAGGGACCGGATCCTGGCGCTGTCCCCGTCGCCGGACCGGCGTCCCGGCGGAGCCCGTCCGGGGCGGGGGCCTCCGGATGCGCCCGATGGAAGTCCCGGATGAGCGAGCGGTCCAGGATGTCCCGGGCCGGAACCCAGGACCTCTCGTCCGCCCCGTAGCCCTCCCAGTCGACCAGGTATTGGAACCCGCGGCCCCGGCGCCTGCAGTCGAGAAGGTCCCGCACCGAGTAGACCGGGTGGCCGTCCACCACCCGGGGCGGAGGTGGAGGCTGGGACGGAGGAACCAGAGGACAGGAGCGGTGGGGCTTGAGCCGGCTGACGTGGAAGGTAGGATGCACTTTCATAGACCTGGGCAACGAGAGTCTCACGGCCACGGGGTTAATCACTTGAGCGATGCTATACGGACCAATGAACCGTCAGACACGAGAGGTGAGTACAATACCAAAACGGCAGGCGAAGAATCGTGGTCAGGCAGGCGAGGTCGGTAACAAGCAGAAGCAACAATCAAGGCAGACAAGGATCAGGCAGGCTCAGAATCGGAGGTCAGAACTGGAATCACGGTACACAACAAGGCAGAACTAGAAACGCTGGAAAGTGGTGATCTCACGCAACAATCTGGCAACCGGAGTCTGTGAGGGGTGGATGCTATATACCGGTGTGATTAGTTAACTGCTAACAGGTGTGTCATGATCCGGGGACTGAACTGAGAAAACAGGAAGTATACAAGATAAAACAGGAAGTCCTTTTCAGTATAAAGGGCGGGTGAAAACGCCCGGACGTGACAGTACCCCCCCCCCCAGGGCGTCTACCACGGCGCCCACGGAGAGCCCCCCCCCCCGACCAGGGCGGGCGGAGGGTGGATCAGGAGGAGGGACCGGATCCTGGCGCTGTCCCCGTCGCCGGACCGGCGTCCCGGCGGAGCCCGTCCGGGGCGGGGGCCTCCGGATGCGCCCGATGGAAGTCCCGGATGAGCGAGCGGTCCAGGATGTCCCGGGCCGGAACCCAGGACCTCTCGTCCGCCCCGTAGCCCTCCCAGTCGACCAGGTATTGGAACCCGCGGCCCCGGCGCCTGCAGTCGAGAAGGTCCCGCACCGAGTAGACCGGGTGGCCGTCCACCACCCGGGGCGGAGGTGGAGGCTGGGACGGAGGAACCAGAGGACAGGAGCGGTGGGGCTTGAGCCGGCTGACGTGGAAGGTAGGATGCACTTTCATAGACCTGGGCAACGAGAGTCTCACGGCCACGGGGTTAATCACTTGAGCGATGCTATACGGACCAATGAACCGTCAGACACGAGAGGTGAGTACAATACCAAAACGGCAGGCGAAGAATCGTGGTCAGGCAGGCGAGGTCGGTAACAAGCAGAAGCAACAATCAAGGCAGACAAGGATCAGGCAGGCTCAGAATCGGAGGTCAGAACTGGAATCACGGTACACAACAAGGCAGAACTAGAAACGCTGGAAAGTGGTGATCTCACGCAACAATCTGGCAACCGGAGTCTGTGAGGGGTGGATGCTATATACCGGTGTGATTAGTTAACTGCTAACAGGTGTGTCATGATCCGGGGACTGAACTGAGAAAACAGGAAGTATACAAGATAAAACAGGAAGTCCTTTTCAGTATAAAGGGCGGGTGAAAACGCCCGGACGTGACAGTACCCCCCCCCCCCCCCAGGGCGTCTACCACAGCGCCCACGGAGAGCCCCCCCCCCCGACCAGGGCGGGCGGAGGGTGGATCAGGAGGAGGGACCGGATCCTGGCGCTGTCCCCGTCGCCGGACCGGAGTCCCGGCGGAGCCCGTCCGGGGCGGGGGCCTCCGGATGCGCCCGATGGAAGTCCCGGATGAGCGAGCGGTCCAGGATGTCCCGGGCCGGAACCCAGGACCTCTCGTCCGCCCCGTAGCCCTCCCAGTCGACCAGGTATTGGAACCCGCGGCCCCGGCGCCTGCAGTCGAGAAGGTCCCGCACCGAGTAGACCGGGTGGCTGTCCACCACCCGGGGCGGAGGTGGAGGCTGGGACGGAGGAACCAGAGGACAGGAGCGGTGGGGCTTGAGCCGGCTGACGTGGAAGGTAGGATGCACTTTCATGGACCTGGGCAACGAGAGTCTCACGGCCACGGGGTTAATCACTTGAGCGATGCTATACGGACCAATGAACCGTGGAGTCAACTTACGTGGAGATCCCGAGAGCCGCAGGTCCTTCGTGGACAGCCAGACCTGGTCGCCCACTTCATACGTGGGTCCCGGAGATCTCTTGCGGTCTGCAGCCTCCTTGTAGCGGGCCTGGGCCTGGAGCATCGTCCTCCGGGCCCTGAGCCACGGCTGTCGACACCGCCGTAACAACGCATGGGCCGAGGGGACGTGGACCTCCTTTTCTAAGGACGGGAACATAGGGGGCTGGAAGCCATAAGCACACTGGAAGGGAGTCAAACCCGTGGAGGCGCAAGGCAGGGTGTTGTGGGCGAACTCGACCCATATCAACTTCCAGGCCCACGTCCCGGGGCTTTTTGATGCCAACAATCGTAGTCCCACCTCCAACTGTTGGTTGGCCCTCTCCGTCTGGCCGTTGGTCTCCGGGTGGTATCCAGAGGAGAGGCTGACCTCTGCCCCCAGAAGTGTGCAGAACTCCCTCCAGAAACGGGATACGAACTGGGGACCCCGGTCCGACACAATGTCCTGCGGAAATCCATGTAGGCGGAAGACATGGTCCAGCATGGCTTGGGCCGTCTGCCTGGCTGAGGGAAGTCTGGGCAGAGGAATGAAATGTGCGCACTTCGAGAACCGGTCCACTACGGTCATGACGACCGTGTTACCTGCCGAGGGTGGTAGCCCGGTGACGAAATCCAGCGCCACGTGCGACCACGGCCGATGTGGGACTGGCAACGGTCGCAGGAGGCCGGCGGGTCGCTGGTGGGACGGTTTATTCATCGAGCCTGGACGGTATGACAGGTGGAAATGGAAGCGGCTGAAGAACAGCGCCCAGTGGGCCTGGCGGGAGTTTAGCCTCTTCACGGTCTTGATGTATTCAAGATTTTTGTGGTCGGTGTAGACCAAGAAAGGCTGCGCCGCTCCCTCCAGCCAGTGCCTCCACTCCTCCAGCGCTGTCTTAACAGCTAGCAGCTCCCGGTTCCCGATATCATAGTTCCGTTCCGCGGGGGATAATTTGCGGGACATGAATGCACAGGGATGCAGCCTACCTCCGGCTGGATCGCGCTGGGAGAGCACCGCTCCTACCCCCGAATCCGAGGCGTCGACCTCCACCACGAACTGGCACTCTGGATCCGGTATGCGAAGCACGGGAGCAGTGGTGAAACTCTGTTTAAGGTGCTGGAAGGCCGCCTCTGCTTCTCCCGACCACTGGAATGGAGCCTTCAGAGAGGTGAGTCTGTGCAGAGGGGCTACTATACTACTGAACCGCCGGATGAAGCGGCGGTAGAAGTTGGCAAACCCGAGGAAGCGCTGCACGTCCCTCCGACATTGGGGTGTCGGCCAATCTTCTACCGCCTTGGTTTTAGCCGGGTCCATTTGGATCCAGCCCTGTGACACAATGAAACCCAGAAATGACACGGTGCTGACGTGGAACTCACACTTTTCGGCTTTTACGAAGAGCCTATGTTCCAAAAGTTTCTTGAGGACCTGGCGGACGTGACCCTGGTGCTCCTCCTCAGTACTAGAAAAAATCAAGATATCGTCAAGATACACAAAAGCAAATCTGTTAATCATTTGGCCCAACACTTCATTAACAAATGACTGGAAGACGGCGGGAGCGTTGGTGAGGCCGAACGGCATCACCAGGTACTCATAGTGGCCGTTCGGGGTGTTGAATGCCGTCTTCCACTCGTCCCCTTCTCTGATGCGAACCAAGTGGTATGCGTTCCGTAGATCCAATTTTGTGAACCACTTGGCTCCCGACAGTAACTCAAACGCAGAGTGGAGGAGGGGGAGAGGGTACGAGTCCCTAATGGTAATATCATTTAGGCCTCGATAGTCTATGCATGGTCGGAGTGTGCCATCCTTTTTCCCCACAAAGAAAAACCCGGCCCCCGCTGGGGAGGAGGATGGCCGGATGATGCCTGTAGCCAACGCTGAGTCCAGATACTCCTTCATCGCCTGCCTTTCGGCCGGAGCCAGCTGGAACAGTCTCCCCTTGGGGGGGTTGGAGCCGGGCCGTAGGTTGATGGCACAGTCGTGGGTCCTGTGGGGTGGCAGGGACATGGCCTTGGACTTACTGAATACCGCGGCGAGGTCATGGTAGCAGGACGGCACTCCGGTCAGGTCCACTTCTTCCTGACCACTCCCGGTTGGTGGCTCCTCCGCCTTCACCAAGGGATAAAAACAAGTGCCCCTGCAGTCCGTGTCCCACTCGCTTACCTCCCCGCTTCTCCAGTCCAGCCTGGGGTTGTGCCGGCGCAGCCACGTGTGGCCCAACACCACCGGGTGGTAGCATGCCTCCACCACCAAGAAATGGATGCGTTCTGTGTGGCCGTCTGCAAACTCCATGGTGACGGCCTCTGTGTGGTGGGTCACCTTCCATAGTTTGCGGCCGTCCAATGCTGTGGTTTCCACCGGCGTCGCGAGCGGGGAGGTGGCGACGCCCATCCTCTCCACCAACCTGGCGTCCATCAGGCTAGCATCGGCCCCTGAATCGATGAGGACCGCCTGCTGGAGGGAATGGGAGCTGGTCGAGAGCGTGACTGTAGGCAGTGAGCGTGCGGAGGCGCTACCAAACATGGCTCGGCTCACCACGATCCTCCGTGCTCGTGGTGAGCCAGGTCTTTTAGCGGACACTTATTAGCGAAATGCCCGTGCTGTCCACAGTACAAACATAACCCCTGGGAGCGGCGTCGTCGTTTCTCTGACTCCGTGAGACGCGCGCGTCCCAGCTGCATGGGTTCTTCTGGTGATGGCGGCGTACCTGAGCTCCGCGAGGGAGAACCTCCGTCGGTGAAACACTGACCTCTGGTGGTGACTTCCGCTTTTCCACGGTGCTCTCGCTCGCTGCTTCCCAGTCGTCGGTCGATCTGGATGGCCAGCGAAATCAATGCATTCAGGTCGTTCGGCAGGTCCCGAGCCGCTAGACAGTCCTTCACGCGCCGAGAGAGGCCGCGGATGAACACATCGCCTAAGGCGGTCGCGTCCCACCTGGCCTCCGCCGCCAGGGTCCTAAACTCGATCGCGTACTTGGCCGTGGTCCTCCCTCCTTGCCGAATGTTCACGAGTTTCTGCGCCGCTTCTCTTCCAGGCGTGATCTCCTGGAAGATCTGCTTCAACGCCGTTGAAAAGGCTCTGAAAGACGACATGCAGGTCGACCCGTTCTGCCATTCCGCCGTTGCCCACGCCTCCGCTTCTCCGGTCAGGTGCGAAACCGCGTACGCCACCTTAGCTCTCTCGGTGGGGAACGCGGGAGCGTGTAGTTCATAGTGGATCTCACATTGTGTGAGAAATGCCCGGCAGTCGCCTGACTCACCGGAAAAGCGGGTTGGCGCGCCGAGGCGTGCGTCGGGTGCCGGAGGGAGAGCCGGCGGAGTCGCCGCGGGTGCACTTGCCGCTGCGGTCGCTGAAACCTGGATCGGCGCGGTGCCACCGGAGTCTCCTGACGCGAGGCGACCCACCGCCTCCACGAGTCCCGCCACTGCGTTCTCCTGACGGCGGGCGCACTCCGCCAGGTCCAGGAGCGCCGCGTTGGTCTTTTCCTCCTGCTCGCTAAGCCGTTGCTCCTGGGCAGCGAGCGCAGCGCGGAGGTTCTCGATGCTGGCTGGGTCCATTTATGGCCAGATTGTTCTGTCAGGGCGGCGTAGATGACGGACCCACATGCACAGCACAAGACGAGGTTTACTGGTGTTACAGAATGACGTTTATTCCACAACGCAGAATCAAATCCAGGCAGGGTCATACACAGGAGATCTAGCCGGTTAAACAGGATCCGGCAGAAGCGTAGTCAGGGACAGGCACAGGTCAGACACGAGAGGTGAGTACAATACCAAAACGGCAGGCGAAGAATCGTGGTCAGGCAGGCGAGGTCGGTAACAAGCAGAAGCAACAATCAAGGCAGACAAGGATCAGGCAGGCTCAGAATCGGAGGTCAGAACTGGAATCACGGTACACAACAAGGCAGAACTAGAAACGCTGGAAAGTGGTGATCTCACGCAACAATCTGGCAACCGGAGTCTGTGAGGGGTGGATGCTATATACCGGTGTGATTAGTTAACTGCTAACAGGTGTGTCATGATCCGGGGACTGAACTGAGAAAACAGGAAGTATACAAGATAAAACAGGAAGTCCTTTTCAGTATAAAGGGCGGGTGAAAACGCCCGGACGTGACAGAAGTAAGCGGTTCTGGAGATTTGTTTAATGTACTGTATGATGTAAAAGAAAGATCCTGGTCAAAGATGACACCAAGGTTCCTCACAGTATAATCTAAGGCTAATGTTATGCCATCCAGGGTGGCTATCTGACTCAATAGTGTCTCTGTCTGAGTTTTAAGCCCAACGATAAGAAGTTCAGTTTTATCTGATTTTAGTCGAAGTAAGTTTTGGGACATCCAGGAATTGATGTCTTTTAAACAACTTTGAATTTTGGATAGACTATCTGTTTCATTTGGTTCCAAAGACATATATAGCTTAGTATCATCTGTATAACAATGAAAATTTATAGAACGCTTCCTGATAATATCACCTAGAGGAGACATGTAAATGACATGTATAAACAGCACTGGACTAAGCACAGAACCCTGCGGTACTCCATAGCTAATCCTTGTGCATATGGAGGATTTGTTGTTAACATGAACAAACTAGAATCTGTTTAACAAATAGGATTTGAACCATCCCAGTGATGTTCCTTTAATTCTGATGCCATGTTCTAGTCTTTGTAATGGAATATTATGATTACTTGTATCAAATCAAGATCTAACAGGACAAAGAGTCAAACTAGACCACTGTCACATCATGTGACTTTAACTAGAGTTGTTTCTGTGCTATGATGTTTTTCTAATCCTGACTGAAAATTTTTGTACAAGTTATTCCCACTCAGATGGTCAGATAATTGTTTAGCCACAACTTTTTCAAGAATTTTAGAAATAAAGGGTAAATTTGAAATGGGCCTAAATTGGCTAGTTTTCCAGGGTCCAAAGTAGGTTTTTCAATAAAGGTTGACCACAGCCACCTTAAAAGCCTGTGGTACATAGCCTATTAGTAAAGATTGGTTGATTTGATTTAATATAGACGGGCTGTCAGGTTTTGAGGTCGTTTCCTGTTTTATTGTGTAGCATTTACGGTTTCTAGTCTCATCCTGTTAGCTCCAGCATTACTTCCGGTTATCATTACACACACCTGTCTTGAATTAGTCATCACTCACCTGGGTACTTAACCACCACCAGTCACCATAGCCAGTTGCCAGATCGTTGTATGCAAGTCATCACTTTCCAGCAGTTTCTCAGTTCAGCTTACCTCGTTTTTGATCCTGTTCCGTACTCCTGACTGCTGACTCCTGCTTAAGCCTGAATGATATTGTAGCCCTGTTTACTCTGTTGCTGAACCTTGCCTGTCTCTGGACCTTATTATGCCTGCTGCTTTTGTACGGAAATCTGAGCCTCCTTAAGTTGAACTTTGCCTGTCTCTGGACCTGATTATGCCTGCTCCGGATGTTCCTAAAACCTGCACCTTACTGTGTATGACCTGGGCGATTACTGAATTATACTTTATAGTAAAGTAGTAGACTGCCACTGCCTTTCTAGTTGTCTAGTCCTGTGCTTTAGGAGTTATACCATGGAGCTAACCTCCTCTGATTCACTTCTTCTTCAGAGGAGCCACTGAGTTTAACATTGTACGTAGAGAAGCTGAACAAATATATTACATTCTGCAGAGACCGAATATTAGTGCATGACGTGTATGAGAGGGAAAACAATGGCGGACTGAGCAGTTGTGCTCCACCCACCTCTCAGTCTGACTGCTGCTGTGGCAGGTACAAAGGAAACCAGGAAGCACTAGTTGTAGTTCTTTAAGCCCATGGCTAACCATCTGCCTGGGTGTCTTACGGGAGGAAAAAATGATAACTTCTTTGCATAGTAATTATGGAGCAATCTTCCCTTCATTCTTAAATATTACCCGAGGTTGCTTTGGTCAAGCCCCGTTGAAAATCTAGGAAAAGGAATTCAGAAGATGACTGGCTTTGTTTTCAATAATTAAGAAATGAATGTATCTCTTTAGTAAAGAGATGCAAGTCGGAGTTTTATTATTAAGTAATAAGTTATTAAGTTATTATTATTTCATTTAGTTTCTTTGATATTTTAAAGACGTTTTGGAAAATTGCAAAATCTACAACTGACTCTTTACCGACAAATGAGTTTTCTTATTTTTTATGTAGTCAAAGAATGTTCACATCTCACAGCTAAATTAACTATGTTGAACTAACAATGGACATTGTTTTTTATTTAGGTTCCCTTATTTGATTATTTAAACCTTGAAATAACTAGGGCTGTCTTAAAGTCTGTTTGTCTGGGAATGAGCAAATCTAGCTCCAATGCGCTCCTTGGCCTTTGTGGTGCCCTGCTTTATTGGAAGATTAGAATATCTGCGGCCGGCTCATTGGCGCTTCCACTAACCGAAAGAAAAAATGCCCCCGGGGTCTATGGATACTCTGCTGACGAAATTACACCTGATCAGTAACATCTCAGCCCTTTCTGAGGAATTACATCAGAGGATGGCCCGGATCGAAGGACTAATCAGTCATCTTTCAGCCCATTCGGGCAAGAAAAGGAGACAGACGGATAACATCCGCAGACAGACTGAACACTTAGTTACTATGGTGTGAGTCTTGTCTGACAGGCTTGAGGAGATGTTGCAGGTACTCCATAGACCTGCAATGTCACAAAGCAGCAGGAGTAACAAAGTGTGGACCCAAACGCACAGCTCAGAGACAGGGACTTTAGTAAAAAAGGTTTTATTGGCTTCAGGTCCAAAGCAACAGGCTACAGGATGGTCAAGCAGGCAGAGATCCAAACCAGTAATCAAAAAGCTCTGGCGAAGGTATAGACTAGGGCGAGGCAGAAACACGGTCAAAACAGACTAGAGTCAATCCAAAGACTTACTTGCAGGAAATACTGGAAAGCTGACAATAGGTAATGAGCAGGTAATAAGCAGACAATCTTGCAGTGGGTAAAGGCAGACACTGTGCTTAAATGCAAAGGCTTATTACAAACTAGATGCAGGTGGAATTAATCAAATGACTGTAGTGAAGCTAGAGAGAAACTAATACAAACAGGAAATAGACAGGAAGTGGTCAAAAATAAAACAGCAAACAATAGGAAAACTAACAGAATTTAAGTTATTATGTGTGCTGCTGACCTCTTGGCCAAGTAAACGACACACATCAGGGTGGGTTTTTATCTGGTTAAATAAAACATAATAATAAGTTAACAACCTGTTGGAAAGGCATCAATGGCCTTGACTTGCAGTCTGGGATTTTACATTTAAATTTGCTGCTTATTGGCATTCTCCATATACTAGAAGTACTCACTCATTATTAAGCTGGAACATAAGTGCCCTTAATACATTATAAGTCATCTCTGTTGGGTCAAGGTTAAAAAAAAGAACAATTATAAAGATCCCAGAATACATCTGTAAATGGTCATGCCTACCTGAAAAGTAAGCATGAACAAAATGTTCGCTGTCTCTGAAGTAACTCAGAGCTCTCACCTTTAAAGCAATGTATGGTTCTTGTGGGGTTGTGGTGAAACATCCAGTAATGAGGCAGGGCACAGTGTTACATAATAGGGGACAGTTAAAGTCACTGATGATATTTGTTTTATACTGTAAAACTGTAAAAATAAAACAATAAAGTTACATGTGGAGGCCTGTGTTTGTGTGTGTGTACCACAGATTGAAGTGATGCACGAGGAGAGTCAAGGAGGGTCCACCCACGTTGTTGTGAACAATGAGACAGAAGAGAGTCTGTCCAACAGACGCAGGTGAGGACAGTGCAAACTGAAACAATGGGTGTTGGCATTAGGAAAAGGTTTTTGCATAAAACAACAATGGTTTATGGTTGGCATTAATCCTCTTGAAGGGCTTCAGTTTTTTTTCCTAATGGCTAGTATGAACAAAATTTATTATTATTGCAATAACTCTTTATATTGACATCTGAGTAATGCCAATAATAAAAACTTATTCCCCTTAAACAAAGCCTGCTATGTGGAATATTAATTTTCTAATAAGGTGTATAAAGTTTTAAAACAACTCTAATTTGATCAGGATTTTTATAGTTCACATTTGCTATGTCATCTTCAATATTAATCTTTAATATTAGTCTGTCTGCTTTATATACAGCAGCATTACAGCAAGAAACGCATGTCAACTGTGTTTTAATGATAACCATGCACATTTACATTTCTTCATAGCGGGCAGAAATAACAATATGAAGCACTATGAAGCAGCATATGAAGCACTATGTGTACACATAATCCAAATTTACTAATTAAAAATAAACTTGTCCGGGTTGAGGATATGTGAAACCTGATTATCATGATGGTCAGCGGAGCAGCTTGATTCTGCTTTATAAGATAATAGGTACTGTACTGTACTGTACTGTGTAGCCAGCAAAATGTGAAACCTCACATGGAAAGGTAGGAGAAGTATTTCTCAGCCATCCATTTATGTAAAAGCAGCCAAGCAGGAGTATGAGTTCTGTAATGACAGAAAACACAGCAGCATAATCCTCACTGCTGTGCAGTACAGCTTGCCGACATATCCTCTGGAGGTGTACACTGTGGAATTTGTTGCTGCTTGCCAAAGTGAGTGCATATCTGTGCCATGGCCATGCGAAGTCATCATGCGATCATATATGCATGGGTGATTTGGAGCCTTCCCCTCCCCTGAAAAGTACATGTGCTCCTGTGGAGAAACTCCCATGGCCTTAGCACAAATCCCCATGAAGACATCATCAATGTAAATGGAGGAGTTCAGAATGAGAGTTGCGCGGTAGATCTTGGCTGCTACATCAGCTGAAACCACATAACCTGCTCCAGCGGTGTAGTCGGGGTAGGATGGCCATGGGTAAATCTCATAAGGAACATGGTACTTGCTGTGTTTATGACGAACTGGAGGGGATCCTCTGTGTACATGACCAAACCAAAGGTCCTTTGCTACTAACTGACTACTCGTGAGCTGTTGCAAGTACTTCACCAGATTAGGCACATGGACGAAGATGTCATCATCTGCAGACATGAGGAAGCGTGCATGGGGACAGTAATTCTGGCTCCACTGGAACTGCATGACCAGTTTGAGAGTGAGGTTATGGAAAGTGTCTGCAAAGTTCTGCTGTATCAGGTCCTCATATGTGTGGTCCTCCACTAGTAGTGCAGCTTGCACCCTGGTTTGGTGCCTGACATCTGGGTGCATGCCAAGCACAAACACCACTTTTACAACTTCTCCCAATTGTGACCAAATGATGCTCTCGTTTCCCCATGTGGCCCTGATGGCCTGACGCTGCTCAATGTTCTCTGGTGATGATTTCACAAAGAGAAGCAGGAGGACACCTGCACCACCTCTTTGACATTTACCGGGGTGGTTAATGAGGTAGAAATATTCCTCCACTCCTTCATCCACACTGTTAGAACCATCAGGTCTGTGGCCATGGCTGGTGGTGATGGTGAAGGAAGAATTGAGAAAGTCGTAGCGGTTCACCAGGTAACGATAGGTGAAGGATCTGACATGGCTAACCACGTGGTGGTCCAGCTCCTCCCAACAACTAATCATCACAAAAAGAAGCAGGCCTGTGGTCAGAAGCTGCACACACTGGAACTTGTGAATCCGACGGAAGTTCATGAACATCGTGCCCACTGGATAGTGACTGCCTGTATCCAATGGATGTGTTCAGACACTGCTGATTTTGCCCCCACTGTTTAGTTTATTCAGTATTTTAGAAGAATTATTTTCCATCGGTGGGTCAAACCTGACATACTGTATAATTTAACTTATCACAAGTTCTCCAATCTTTCACTCAAACTTCAATGTCTTGCACCACATGTCTTTCTTTGCTCCTCCTTGTCTTGTGCTTCCCTCTGCCTATTCCGCTATTACAATGCTGATCTTCTTTGCTGTGTCAGACACAGATGCTCTGTCGGACTCAACCTTTCTTCTGGGCACAGAACTCCAGGTTAGATTTACATTCAATCCCCACTTCTTTAGAACTCCTGCTCTCTGGCTTCTCTGTAAGTCAGTGCCAGCATGCTATAGGAATAGATGGCACCTGAAACAGAAAGTTGATTTTATTAAATTTGTTATATTAATATAAAAGATATTTCATATGTACTGTACTTTTCAAAGTTGTAAAAGACCAAAGGAGCTACACTCTCCAGAGTCAGTAACTGCATCACCTACATCACATTCACCTATAATTACATTATATCCCTGCTCAAATGATCAGTAAAATTGTATAATTATGGTGTATAATTATTAAAGTGATACTTCAATCAGTCAATGCTTTATTTATATAACACCCGACAGTAGACCAAGGCGCTGAAGAGAAATAAAATCACAATACTTTATTGTTGAAAGGCAAGTTGTGTTATAAATTGTTTTTATTTTAATCAGCTAAGAAAAATGTTTTTGGACATCTTAACACTGGTGGTCTATGTCTTAACATTGGTGGTCTATGTCAAGGGTAAAAGGGAAAAACTGCAGTACTGTGTGTTGTGGATGAAAATGCTCATGTCCTAAAGCACCCAGAAGGCTTGGACCTTTTAATAAAAGGTTATTTTTAACAGTGTGCTTGAATAAAGACATTGTTTCAAAGTCGTTTACTGTAGCAGCCTTTTATTTTGAATCAGAGCAGACAGTTGTTAGAAAGCCATAGAATCCCTCTTGTCTTCATCTCCTGTCAGTGGCTGGCAAAACAAGATTGTTGTTCATTCTAAGAGTCTCTGACGACATGTAGCCGGCCGATATTTCCAAAAATAATGAAATAAATTAGTATTAGAGTTCCTGCCAACCACTCAAAGCTAATGCACAAGCTAACATTGGGAGTAGTGTTAGCTTACGTTTCTAACAGTCCAAAACACAACAAGCAGCAGCCCATCACTTGACTCAAACTTCACAGCACAAGCTAAAACAATAAAAGGTTGAATATATTACTTACTCAGTGCTCATTCGACTGTTCTGTCCCGGCTGTTTTTAAGGATGTGCGTGCAGGAGTATAAGTAACCAACTAATGACTGATTGAATGCAGGTGGTGAAATCACCTGACCGGATGAACAGGCTGGAACTAAGCAGAACAGAACAAAACTAGAAGTGGTACCAAAATAATACAGGAAGTGATGACACATGACTACATAAGTAGACAAGAACTAAGGCAGGAGACAAGACAGGGAGTACCAGAATAAGAACAGAAACTAAGCACAACACATGATCAAAATGCTGGATCTACTGTACGACAGACAGCAGTAGAATCCTCAACTTTATCCAAGAGAAACCGGCAGCAATGAAGCCGACATTGCCTACAAAATTTGTTAGAAGTAATATTATTAAATTAGTTGCTGTCAGCCACTCAAATCTAATGCACAAGCTATTCAAGTCAATTAATTTTTTTTTTTTTTGTTCTGTCCAGCAGTTTAGCAAGCAGCATATATTACGCTGAATGCCACATTGTGATGGACAGCTTTGCTTTAACAAGAAGAGTATATATAGAATATATATACTCTTCCTGATTTATGGTTTATTTAATGGTTTATTTAGCTAATCCAAAATGTGTGTGATGTTGCTGTGTTGGTGGACAGGTTAGGTTTCTGCTTTAGGGTGTGTATGCGGGAGGGTGGGGGGGTACAACCAGCTGCTGAAACCAAGCAAATCTGTTAAGTAAACAATCGGAGCAAAAAAAAATAAAAATAAAAAAAAAATAATAAATAAGAAGCATGGATGTACCTTAGGCTAACACATTCATAACTAAACAATTTTTGTACTGTGGTTTACCTTGGAGATTAATACTAATACCAATAATAGTGCTAAGGTATGTGCACATACTAATACAAACATATACATACAATATACATACATATGTGCATTATTATACATATCCCATACTACTTAATAAAAGTCATGACATACAACACCACAAATTCCATATTCACACATTATTCATATTGGTAGTGATAAGTATCAGTAATACTTACAATTGGATTTGGAAAGTGTCCCACTACAAGAATAGTAAGGCTGTAGCTTAACATTATTCACCCAAAGGGTGAGGTAGACGTTGGTGCATGAACAATGCCACTTGTGGAAGCCAGGGTGATGTGAGGGGCTCGGCCACTACGCCCATCCAGCAAGCAGAGGAAAGAATCCCAGCAGACAGGGAGCCCACACACCTTCAGTTCCAGGAGGGCAGGTGTTGCAACCCAAGCCGCCCACATAGAGCCCCCCAGGCAGAGCTGCAGCAGCCACAGAGACAGCACCCGAGGCCAGAGTGGGCCACCGGGGGTCAACACTGTCCGCCCCATGAGAACCAGGGACAAACACTCCCCCCGGCGGGAGGGTCGGCCTGAAAGAGTACAGCCCGAGGACCCACGGTCCGTAGGGAGCCCGCCAGAAGATGCCCCCGCGCCCAGAGTGGGGCCCGCCCCCAGTCCACCACCCCCACATGGGCGGAGCGGGGCCTACCCCATCGGCCCGACCTCATCCCCTGGCGCTACAGCGGCCTGCAGCACAAGGCCAGCAATTGGTGAGGTCAGCAGAAAAGAGACCACCCAGGCAGACGATCATCGTACCCCGGGCGAAAAACCGGACCCCCCACACTTCAACCGCACCACACGCATACCAACTCACACAAACACAGACGCATACACCCACCCACATGTGCAACACACATCATCACATCAACACACACACACACCATAGACTCTCTCACAACAAACTTGTCAATCATACGTGAACCAATGCACTCTCAGATACATTCTCGCACCCACACCATTCGCTTGATCACATTCGTGGGGAGGGTAGGTCTCCGGCCTGCCGTCCATGTGGCCCCAGGCAGGGACCGCAGCTCCTCCCGAGCCCCGACCAACCCCCCCCAACCCGGGGGAGGCAGAGGGCAGTAGAAAAAGGTACCCCAGAACCCTGCAACCCAGCTTGGATGTGAGTGTGTGGAACTAAAGTGCACTGAAGGTGGGTGACACCTCCAGGAGCACAACCGCTGGCTGACGGTGTGTCCCCCGGACAGTGCCCCCCCCTCGCCCTAAATGTCTTTTTGCAGTTAAAACTGGGTGGTGATCTCTCCATCAGGGCCAGTGGCCGAGGCCACAACTGGCCTCAGCCCCAGGCCCCAGTGAAAGAGCCCACCCCCGGCCCTAAATGTATGTGTATGTAGCTAAGTATGAGGAACTTTGGGAGATACCCAATTCTCCGGGGGGTCCAGCAGACAGAGCCATCAATGGGAAGGCTCCGTCTACTGGCCCCCCCGGAAGGAGCCCCCAGATTCCTGGACAAGTGTGTATGACTAATGCAATTAAAACTGCAGAGCATCCCACTTGGAAGGGACGGAACCACTTCCCAGTAGTCACGGTCCCTCCATCAGCAAGACGCCCCTTGCAGACCTAAGTGGATGAATGCGGAGAAATGTAGTTGGGAAGCAGAGCACCAGGGTCCGCAGAGCCAGGTTCCCGACTGGCTCTGCTACCTATCCCACCACCCCCCCACAACCCCCAGCCAGGAAGGGACAGCCGAGACCCAGGGACCGCAGTACTACTGCCCAGGCGCCACACGCAGCACAGCCAGAGCCATCCTCACCCTTCTTTCACACTTACCCATTCTCTCGCTCAAGTATGCCCATGCTCGCCCCGTGTAGTGTGACACTCAAACCCACACACATACTCTGCGGTTGTGCATTGAGGGCCAGCCTCCGCCCAGGGCCCAATGAAGGTTCTAGCCTGAGTAGTCCGCCAACCCCCCCTGCAACAGGCCCGAGCAGTTACCAGAGGGCGTCGGACCGCTAGGGCAGGCAGCGCCCCACCCGAGCAGGGGCAGCGCCCCAGGGGAGAGACACCCCTTCGGGCACAGGCAGGCACCCCCAGAGGGAGTCCCCCGGACGCAGGTCACCCAGGTCTCCACCCCCAGGTCCGCCCCCGCACACCGGCAGGGAGGCCCGCCTCCGGCTCCCCGGAGACAGGCACACGCCAACCCTCAAAGTGGTCCCACCCCGGCACAGGGCCGCCGGTCTCAGCAGCCACCACACCCCCGCCGCAGGGGACCCATGCGGCCAGCCCAGAGTCCACCAACCCGTTGTCCCGGTTCCTTAGGCAGGCAGGCACCACCAACCACTAGTCACCCCCCCACCACTGTGCCAGACATGACGCAGCACCCGAGCCCCACGCATCCTTACCTGGAAATGGAATCAATCAGAGTATAGTTTTGGTCATTGATTTGATGAAGCAGACAATGTGTCTAAGGTGGTATAATCTAACAAGCTGTTCAGGTATTGAGTAATGCTTAATTTTTTTTTAGTTTTCCAGTTCATGAGGATGATTTTCTTTGCGACACAGAGGGCAGAAAGAAGTGTGTGTGATGAGTTTGTCTCTAGATCAAGCCCACTTAGATCTCCTAGAAGACAAAGTGCAGGGGCTGCTGGGATTGGACAGCTTAACTGGGTTGACAGGTGTTCACATAATCTTTGCCAAAATTGCTGCACAGGTGAACATGACCAGAATGCATGTAGGAATCTATCTGCTGTGTTATCTGTACAGTGAGGGCAAATATTTGAGTTTGTGAGACCCATTTGGAACATCCTTTGTCCTGTATAGTGAGTTCTATGAAGAATTTTGTATTGTATTAGTTGTAAATTTGTATTTTTTGTCATTCTGAATAAATTAGAACATATGTTATTCCAGAACGTGTAATTAGTGGTGATATTGAGATCAGCTTCCCATTTAGAGATCGGAAGGCTCACTGTCTGGTCTACATTGGAAATTAAGATATAGATTTTGGATACTGTCCTTTTCCCTGATATATCAATAAATCGCTCTATTACTGGTGGTGGTTGCATGTGGATGGCAGTATTCTTACTTTTTGCATTAAGTATTGACTTTAGTTGTTGGTATTCTAAGAAATTGGCACTAGTGATTTCATAGTGAGACACTAATTTGTCGAAAGAGGTAAACTTGCCTCTCGTGAAAACATATTTCAGATGTGTTATCCCTTTGATATGCCAAGTTGGAAAGTGTATTGCCTTTTTGTTTTGTATGATGTCTGGATTGTTCCAGAGAGGTGTGTTTTGGCAAAGAGTAAGCGAAGACCCATTAATTTTAAGAAACTCCCACCAGGCTTGCAGAGATGCTTTTATGCTAATGTTCTGGTAACAACTATGATGTTTGATTTTGGTGCTGATAAAGGGCAGATCTGCAACTTTAATATTTCCATAAAATGTTTGTTCAATGTCTATCCAGGAGGAGTCTGCTGGTATGGGTTTTATCCATTTGTGGACATGGTTCAGTCTATTGGCAAGAAAATAGTGGTGGAAGTTAGGTAGTTCTAGGCCGCCGCAGCGTCTGGATTTTTGAAGAGTTTTTAAACTAATTCGTGGTGGCTTGGTTTTCCACAAAAACTGTGAGATGTAGGAGTCTAATGTCTTAAACCACGCCTGGGCTGGCTGAGTTGGAATCATTGAAAATATGTAATTAATTTTTGGCAGGATCATCATTTTTATGGTGGCAATTCTTCCCATAAGTGAAATGGGTAAGGTCTGCCATCTTTTGAGGTTGGCTTCTATTTGTTTTAATAATGGATTGTAGTTTAGATCAATAAGCTCTGATAGCCTAGACGACAATTCAATGCCCAAGTATTTAATGTTCCCTGAATGGAGTGTGGTAGAGGAGATGTTAGTCACCTTAAGGTTAAGTGGTAGCACTATAGATTTGGTCCAGTTAATAGAGTACTCTGAAAGTCCTGAGAATTCATCTATGAGGCTGATAGTTGTAGGAAGAGACGTCTGTGGCTCCAGGAGAAACAGTAACACATCGTCAGCATATAAACTTATTTTATGATTTACTGATTTGGTCGATATTCCAGTAATTCCTTCATGCTGTCTTATTGCTGCGGCTAGAGGTTCAATAAATATTGCAAATAGTGATGGGGAAAGTGGGCAGCCCTGTCTTGTCCCTCTATGCAGATTAAACCTTGGTGAGATCTGGTTGTTTGTTCTGACTGCAGCGTTTGCTGAGTTGTATAATATTTGGATCCAGTCTATGAATGTTTCCCCAATGCCTAATTTGTGCAGAGTGGCTAAAAGAAACTTCCAGTTTACTCTATCGAAAGCTTTTTCTGCATCTAAGGAGACGATGGCTGACTCTAGTTTATGGATGGTGACATAATCAATTAAATTAATTAGTCTGTTCATATTGTTTGTTGACTGTCTACCTTTAATGAAGCCTGTTTGATCAGAGTGAATTATATATGGAGTGATTTTTTCTAATCTTCTAGCAAGTGCTTTACACACTATTTTTAGATCTACATTTATTAGTGAAATTGGTCTATAACTCGATGGGAGTGTAGGGTCTTTTCCTGGTTTTTGGAGCAGGCTTATGAAGGCAGAATTCATATTCGTGGGTAATGAATGTTGTTGTTTAATTTCAGCCAACATTTCGTAAAAGCTGGGTGCCAGCATGGACCAGAACTCTTTATAAAATTCAGTTGGGAATCCATCTGGTCCTGGAGCTTTTTTATTGGGCATCTCCTGCAGAGCTTCATGTAGTTCTGCCAAAGATAACAATGAGTCTAGAGTTGTAGATTGTTCTTCATTTAGCTTTGGCAGTTCTAGTTTATTCAGAAACGCCTCTATGGCTGAGGTGGGTGGATCTATTTGGGACGTATATAACTCTTGGTAAAAGTTTTTAAAGGTATCATTTATTTCATGGGGATCACGAGTGATGTTGCCGTCCTTATTAGTTATTGAATGGATGATTTGTTTCTCTTTATTATTTTTTAATTGGTTAGCTAGAAATTTACCACATTTATTAGCATGGTCAAAGTTCTCCCAGCGTAATTGGTCTATCTGAAACTGAGTTTTGCAATCAATTATATTATTTAATTTCAGCTTTAGATTCTTTAGGTCTTCTAGGACATCATTGGTTGGAGAGGCTGCATATTTAATCTCTAGAGATTTTATTTTTTGCTCTAATTCTAATTCAAGTAACATGCCCTTTTTTTTCTTGTGTGATGAATATGAAATAATTCTACCGCGCATAACTGCCTTCCCAGTCTCCCAAAGAACACAGGGTGAGATTTCCGGTGTATCGTTGATTTCTATAAAGGTTTTCCATTCTCTCCTGACATAACGGATGAAGTCTTGATCATTGAGTAATGATGTATTAAACCTCCAATTCCTGGTTGATGGTGTGGCTGTCTTAATCAACGAAATGGACATTGGTGCATGATCACTGATTGTGATAGAGTGAATATTGGTGTCAGAGACATCTTGTAAGACTGAGTTATTTACTAAAATATAATCTATACGGGAGTGAGAGTGGTGAACTGGCGAGAAGAAGGTATATTCCCTGGATGTAGGATGAAGAGAACGCCATGTGTCACAGAGACCGAAATCATCCATGTACTGTTTTAAGGTCTGTACTGATTGCCAGTTCCTGTTGCTCACAGCTTTGCTTAGCCTGTCCAACTCTGGGTTTAATACTAAATTAAAGTCCCCTCCTACTATAAGTTTGGAACCAGAGTGAGCAGACAGTGATGTGAAGAAGCTGTGAAAGAAAGAGGGGTCGTCAGCATTAGGGCCATACACATAAGCTATGCAATATTCAATGTTTCCTATCAAGATATTAATGATTATATATCTCCCTTCTGGATCTACAATGGTATCGTTATGCGTAAAGTTAATCTTTTTATTTTACATGATGGCGACCCCTCTTTGTTTAGAATTGTAACCGGCTAAGTAAGCATGTGGGAACTCTGCTGATGCCAGAGTGTAATTTATAATTTTGGGAATATGAGTTTTCTGTAGTAAAACAATGTCTGCTTGTAGGGTTTTCAAATGGTTAAATATTTTAAATCGTTTCTCCTGCTTATTGATTCCACGTACATTCCAAGTGACAATCTTCAGTGGTGTCATATCTTACCTGACTGCTGTGGATCACTAGTCTTGTGTGTATGTAGTGTGACAGACTTTAGGTGTGTGGCTAACCTTAAGTACCTGTGTGTTCTGAGTTGTGTGTTATCTATGTATGTGCGCGTGTTTCCCCTGTGCAGTAGATGTTTGTGTGTGGCTGCTGGAGGGCTACATAGCTGGCTGACTATGTGGGAGAAGAATAGAGAAAAGGATGTAGACAGTGTGGAGTGAAAGTAGGTGAAGGAAAAAGAGTAAAGGGAAGGAAAATTAAAGTGAAAGGAAAGTGAGTGATTACATATGGGGGGGGCTTTGCAAAGTGAGTGAGTGAGTGACATTAGATTGACAATAAACATTTACATGAAACATCTGCGAGAGAACGAGTTTGAATACTGGATGTAAAGTTATAACACATAGTTGCATTGCATCTATTATTTTAACAAACCTTTTATATTAAACCATCTTTGTTACATACCACCTGCTAGTACAGCCACGGAGTTGCTTCCCGGTCCCGGTAGAGCTCTCCGTTGACGTACAGTTTGTCGACGCTGATGACAGCCCTGCAGCCTTCTGCCACAAACCTCTAACGGATGGGGAACAGTCGGCGACGACGGTCGAGGATCTCATTGGGGAACTGGTCGTTGACGCTGTAGTCGGTTCCCTTCAGCTGTCTGCCCCGGCTCTTAACCAGTTCCTTCGCCTTAAAGTCATGAAACTTGGCAACGATGGGTCGGGGGCGCTGGCCATCCGGTCGTCTTCCTCCAAGTCTATGCGAACGGTGGAACGCCATCTTGTCCACTGCGTCCGCTGGAATCTTCATCTGTTGTTTAATGAAGTTTTTAATTGTGGTTTCCGTGTTTTCCTCCGCCTTTTCTGGAATCCCCGAGAACACCAGGTTGTCCCTTATGCTGCGGGCCTGCAGATCGATGATACCTTATTTTATTTTTTTATTTTCGGCCGCTAGCTGAGCCACATCCTCCGTCAGGGACTGCACCGTTCCTTTCAGGGCCTCGTTCTCGGTGGCGAGAGAAATCACCTGCTGCTGGCTAAATTCCAGGGAGTCGCGGAGGGCCATAAACTCTTTGTGGAGGAGTTCCACTAGCGCCAGACGTGCGTCGAAGCTTGATATTTTTTTCTCGATTGACTCCAGGATGTCCGTTATGTTTTTATCCGCCGAGCTAGCTCCAGGTGACTCAGGTGAGTCAGACGGACGGGAACGCTTGTTGGGAGCCGTCTCCTTTTTCCCCATTACCAGACGCTCGAAGCACTCGTCGATGTACTCGAAACTTTCTTCGGTGTTATCCAGAATGGTAGGGTGGTTGATTATTTTCCGTAAAATAAGGTAGTTATTTATTTAAATTGGCGGATAGTTTGTCGCGCTGTTGTTTACTACCGGTGTCGCGCCGCCTTGTTGAATTTCTCGTGCTGTTCTCGCAGAGTCTCGCGTTCTCTCACAGCATCGCGTTCTGAGAGTCTCCCCGATTTAATTTTATTTATATAGCGCCAAATCACAACAAGGTTATCTCAAGGCACTTTACAGGGTAAGGTTTAAGACCTTACACAACTAAACCTAAAAGATCCTCAAAAAAACTACCTCTTTAATCAGGAAGAAACCTCCAGCCGACCCAGGCTGGATGTGGGCGGCCATCTGCCTTGGCCGGTTGGGATGAGGGGAGAAAGAGAGAGAAAAGCACAGCAACAACAACAAGCAACAACAGAGCACAGGCAAGATGGTTGGATCCAGAGCTTCCCATCAAAGACAGCTCTAAATCCGATGATACCTGTAGGTGAGGACAGAGCGGGGGAGAAGCACAACTACTGGAGAGAAAGAGACAAGGTTAGTTAAACATGGAACAATTATGGGAGGTTATTGGATAGAAGACATAGAAGGAGGAGCTCAGTGTATAAATGACGGCCCCCAGCAGTCTATGTCTCTTGCAGCTTAACTAAGAGATGGTTCTGATGCTTTATCAAAAAGGAAGGTTTTAAGTCTGATCTTAAAGGTGGAGAGTGTGTCAGCTTCTCGGACCTGAACAGGGAGCTGGTTCCACAGGAGAGGAGCTTGGTAGCTAAAAGCTCTGCCTCCCATTTTACATTTAAAGACTCGTGGAACCACAAGTAGCCCAGCACTCTGAGAACAAAGTGATCTGCTGGGAGCATGAGAAACTATAAGGTGTGTAAGATAAGAAGGTGATATATCATTAAGTGCTTTGTAGGTGAGTAGGAGAATTTTAAATTCTATGCTACATTTTACAGGCAGAGAAGCTAACGTAGGAGAATTGTGATCTCTCTTTCTAAGTCCCATCAGAACTTTGCCTGCAGCATTTTGAGTATTAGCTGGAGTTTTTTTTAAGGAGCTTCCTGGTAACAACCCTGCATGTTATTCTGACAATGATTCTTCCTTTGCCTGAACGGTACTGTAATCTCTGCCAGCACGTTAACGAACCCTGTCTGTCCACGGAACTGAGCCTGCCTGACCCAGTGTATTGTGCTTTACTGCTTACCCGTGAATGACCCTGCCTTTCTGGAATAAATCCCTTCTTTCAACATCCAAGTTTGTTTGTGTGGATCCGTCACCTACGATGTTCTGACAGCTTTAAGAGAGGATTCTTCTGATTTTAGCTATATTTCTAAGGTGAAAGTAGGTGGTCTTGGAGATTTGTTTAATGTATGATGTAAAAGAGAGATCCTGGTCAAAGATGACACCAAGGTTTCTAGAAGTAGAATCTAAAGCTAATGTTATGCCATCCAGGGTGGCTATCTGACTCAATAGTGTCTCTCTATAAGTTTTAGACCCAGCGATAAGAATTTAGGTTTTATCTGAATTTAGTTGAAGTAAGTTTTGGGACATCCAGGATTTGATGTCTTTTAAACAACTTTGAATATTGACTAGTTGATGTGTTTCATTTGGTTCCAAGGACATATATAGTTGAGTATCATCTGCATAACAATGAAAATTTATAGAATGCTTCCTAGTAATCTCATCTAGAGGAGACCTGTATAGACTGAACAGTATTGAACCAAGCACAGAACCCTGCGGTACTCCAAAGCTATTCCTGCATATAGAGAATTTGTCATTAACATAAACAAACTGGAATCTGTTCAACACTTAGGATTCAAACAATCCCAGTGCTGTTCCTTTAATTCCGATGCTATGTTCTAGTCTCTGTAATAGACCTAAGATCTAACAGGACAAGGAAAGAAACTAGACCATTGTCTGAAGCTAAAAGAAGATCATTAGTGACTCTAACCAGACCTGTTTCTGTGCTATGATTCTTTCTATATCCTGACTGAAAATCTTCGTACGGGTTATTCCCACACAGGTGGTGAGATAATTGTTTAGCAACGATTTTTTCAAGAATCTTAGAAATAAACAGTAAATTTGAAATGGGCCTATAGTTGCCTAGTTCTCCAGGGTCCAGAGTAGGTTTTTTCAATAAAAGTTTGACCACAGCCACCTTAAAAGCCTGTGATACATAGCCTATTAGTAAAGATTGGTTGATTTGATTTAATATGGACGAGTTGATTAAAGGTAGAACTTCTTTAAGTAATGTGGTTGGGACTGGATCTAAAAGACAAGTGGACGACTTGGAAGAGTTGATTATTGGAGTTAACTCCATATGAGTTATGGGGAAGAAGTTGTCTAGGTAAGACAGTGGATTTAAAGTGGTAAATTTAAAGTTGACAGTTCTATATAGTGCTTTCTGTCATTTGGAGGAAGTCACAGATGGATGTCTTCTCTAATGGTGATAGTTTTATTAGTAAAGTAGTTCATAAAGTCATTGCTGCTGAGGTTTAAGGGGATAGTAGACTCAACTGTTGCCTGGCAACAGTGCTGAAAAGAAACCTGGGGTTGTTTTTGTTGTCCTCAATTAAGGAGGAATGATGTGTTTTTCTAGCAGCACTAAGTGCTTTTTTATATATATTATTAGACCTTCCATTGCCTTTCCATTCTATGCAGTTTACATTTATTTTGTTGGAACGCCACTGTCTTTCTAGTTGTCTAGTCCTTTGCTTTAGGCTGCGGATCTCTAAGTTATACCAAGGAGCTAACCTCCTCTGATTCACTGCCTTCTTCTTTAGAGAAGCCACTCTATCTAACATTGAACGCAGAGAAGCTGCAGCATCATCTACAAGACAGTCAACCTGTTCATAAGGATTAAGGTGGCTGTTCTCTGACTGATGAGGCAAAAGATGGTCATCTGCTTGAATCTGGCAACAGCGTTGTCAGATAATCATCTGCTATAGTAAGATTTCTTTCTAGCTGCTGTTAGGTCAATTATGGTAAATTCAAACATCAATAAGAAATGGTCAGATAACACATGGTTTTGTGAACGTACTATTAAATTATCAATTTCAACTCCATATGACAGGACAAGATTAAGGTTAGGGTTAAAAAGATGAGTGGGTTTATTTACCTGCTGAGTAAAACCAATAGTGTCTATTAATGAGTTATAAGCAGTGCGAGAGTGAGAAAAGCTCAGAGTGAGGCTCTCACGCTCACTGAGTTAGTGTATAACTATGTTTAGGTTTAGGAGTAATTAATAAATCTGAGTTATAAATTGCTGCTTCTCCTCCACCTCTACCTGTACTTCTAGGAACATGATAGTTAATGTGACTCTTTGGAGTCGACTCATTTAAAGTAACATATTCATCCTGTGCAGCCAGGTTTCAGTGAGACAGAACAGATCTATGTGATGGTCACTTATCAAGTGATTAATTAAGAAGGATTTAGATGAGAGAGATCTGATATTGAATAAACCACACTTTATTAACTTACTGTTACTTTGTTCTGTAAGAGGAACCGTTTTGATGTTTTTTAAATTCTTATACGTACTCCTCTTTGATTTGTGATTTCTATAGTTTAGGTGGTTCTCTTGATTCCTCTTACCCTACAACTAGCTTAAACCTGTTCTCCACTTCCATACCAAAAAACAGTGCATTGATGGGGAGAGTACTGATGCTGCACTGGAGCTGATACATGGAGCTGGACAGGATAGCTGTAATATTGTTAGGGTTGACTAGATGACAAGGGTTCTCTATCTGGCCTCCTAATTGTAGTTGGAGCATAGACTTGAGGCTGGAACATTGTTGCTGTAATGTCTCTTTAATTTGAGCTATTTCTGTACCAAGGGTCTTGAGTGAAGCTACACTCAGTTCAGCTATTTCTGAGATCAATTCAGTGGGTTGCAGGCAACAGATGTTGCTTTGTCCAGCTGTGCAATATTTACAACTGGCTGCACTGTGCTATATGTTTTTTTAATTTCTCCTTTCTGCTTCACTGGCAAAGACAGTTAACCTCTAACAGGCGCTCATCTGAAGTCCCAGCATGTCCATCCTGATGCTGTCATTCTGCAAGCCAGTCAGTATTGTGTGCAGGCACATATGTTGAAGTAAAGCTGGGTCATAATTGAGGGCAGACTCTGACTCTTGTGATGCAAACAACACCTTCTGTCTTAAGTCTAAATTTTGCATCAGAATGCTTTGTGGAGTTTCTTTGCTGTGTTGAACTTCTGAAGCAAGTTCTTGTTAAGTTCTGTAGTGCTCTTCTCTTGTAAATGTGAATGCAGGATGTGTCTGTTTTGTCTTTATGCTAAAAAACGATGTCATACAAAGTGTGGTGAATACCAACATTATTTAAAAACATATTTTAAACATATTAAAAGTGTCAATGGCGTTTAAGGTGGCGGACCCACATGCACAGCTCCAGCTCCAGACAGGATTTGGATAGAATAACACGGTTTTTATTCTTACTCAGACAAGGTCAGTTCAGGCAAGAAGCCCCACTACAGATCACCACACACACACACACACACACACACACACACACACACACACACACACACACACACACACACACACACACACACACACGAACACACACACACATACACACACACACACACACACACACACACACACACACACACACACACACACACGAACACACACACACATACACACAGGGGGAGGGTACTGTTAGTACTGTGAATGTAAGTGCGAATGCAGCACAAGCAGTTATAATAGAGGAGCTTTAGCCCAACTGCTGATGTCTAGCCAGTGTTGTCACACAATAAGCTGGACACGTGTTTCCAAAGCAGCATAGCTGGAACGTGGGGTCAAAGAACAATAGAGAGCATTGACTTGAGATCCACAGGTCATGCACGCTAGCTGAACAGCTCATTAGACTACAAGGCAGTTGATCTTAAATGAGCGTGGGCACTGGATCCTTTCTAATCATGGTTGTTTCTTTGCATAGTTGACTTGCAAGCTTCATAATTGTCAGAAATGAATACATTACAATAATGACTGATTTTACACGTGTTTTTTCCAAGCATGTTTTTTAAAGGCAACGTTTAGGCATTTTTTTTCCCTTCTTTAACTTCCAGATGGCCTGACAGGAGAAGCAGTTGAACTCATAACACTGGATACAATTTCACAACCATCGTTAAAATCTCAGTGTCACACATTCAGACAGATTATTCAGATGATTTGACACCTAGTGTTTTGTTTGGGCAATGATTTTGAAATCTCAAAAGTAAAACTAGCTTTTCTGCAAACATTGTATACCTCAATAAATTACATGCCAATGACAGGATTGAGACTGACGCTGTCTTATCGCCACAGTTCATGTCCAGGTGATGGTGTGTATCTCTTTTCTGTTTCTCCTTACTTGTAAATACGGTGTTTCGAGTGTATTCTAAAGGACAACTAGAAAAAGTAATTTCTCGAGAAATTACGTGGGAGAGCTGATCTGCTGCCGCAATGATGACAAACGCTGATTAAGCTGCTGACGTCAAAAAGTTGACTACGTCCAAAAGTTGACTACGGCAAAACGATGAAAACATTGACAAAGATTAAAACGATGACAAAAGATGGCGATTAAAAAGATGACCAAGGTCATACAAGATTAAAAGTATGAAAATGATTCAAAGTTGACAAAGGTAAAAAGATGTCCAAGATTAAAAAGTCTTTAAATAATCAGAATTAACCATTTAAAGGCAAAAACAGTGCAGTTAAAGCTAACAAATGGCATTGGTGCTTTTATTTTGAAAGGACATAGAGGAAGCACCTGTGGGTAATTACCAAACTGTTAATCTATCTTTAAATAGTCATTATTACCCATCTAAACGGAGATGGGTAATAAAAAAAAACGGATATTGCTATTAAAGCTAATTATTTTACTTGGTGCTTTTATTTTGAAAGGATTTAGAGGAAGTGTGTGCTTAATTACTACACAATCCAATAGTGGAGTTGACTAATTAGTAATAAGCATGGAACTGCTCTGTACACTGAGCATCAGGACTTTGACCTGTCAGTCAAATCTGCAGCTGCGCCGTCACCATGGAGACGAAAGGCGGGAAAATCAGGCTCACTCTGCTCTGTAAAAGCAGACTTTCACCCTTGATAAATAGGCTTATTCCAGCAAAACCATAATAGTTATTACAAAAATATTTTTTTTTTATGAATCACAAGGCTTCAATGAGCAAATGGTGATCCCTGAACATGTGGAGTTAATTTTATGTTTGAGGACAAAAGTTTGTAGTCACAGTCGCAATTTCAAAATATGTCTCCTCTGTTTTTCTCCAGACGTCTGCCGAAAATTATCATTAGAGTCTATGGGAGAATTTCAGGATCTCTCTGCGCTTTGAGGTCCATAGCGACTAAAGTATAGGTCTGAGGGTAAAGCCAGACACATCATTAGAAAGAACACAAGTATGACTACGATTTAGTGAAATAATTACGTTAATAGAGTAAAAATTGTGGCTCTAGTGACGAGTTAAAGACAGATGTTCTGTCTTTAAAAAGCGAACTCTGTCACTCTAGCTGTGACATCACGCACTCTAGCTCAAGCAATACACACTAATGGAAAAGCTGAAAATTTAACAAAAACCACCCAATGTTTAAACGCTTAAAAGTTGAAAAGTATAGAAGATACGAGGACGCTGATTTACACGGAGAACGTTGAAAGATGATTGACGCCTTTGAAGTTGATGACGTTTCTACGCCAAAGTATGACGATGACAGACGCTGACGAAAAGAGGCAAGTTGACAAAAAGTTGAACGATGATTCCCATAGACGACCATTAAAAAAAAACGACGAAAAACGTTGAATAACGTTAAAAGTTGATAAGCTGAAAACGTGAAAAGTAATAGTAATCTCCTAAAGATGACACACGTTTAGAAAGTTGAACGGGGATTCTACGACGAAGCGTTGAGACGATGAAAGCGACCGAAAACTGCGACCGAAAAGAGCGAAGATATCAATAGTGTGAGAGCTGTTCAGCTCTCACACTAATAAAGACCGAAGATATCAAAAGTGTGAGAGCTGTTCAGCTCTCACACTACAGTATATGGTGAATTGGTAGAGAAAACAATGTGCTCAGATATGCTCAGTCAACTTACCTTAGATACTGACTTCTTTAAACCTAGGATTGTCTCAGATACACCATAGTGGAAAATGTTTCTATACCCAGGACCTGAGTATCAGAGAATCACTGAACAGACCTTTGACTTTTTACTCTTCAGGTTGACATGTCCAGCTTCTTTTTTTCTCTTTTATCCCTGGGACTTCGAAGAAATTCCCCAAAAGCCATACAGTGGAAAATATGTACACTGTACAGACATCTCCCACATCTATTTCAGTAACTGTCTGCCCTTCAAGCTGATGTCTTTTAGCCTTGACCGATGGAATTTTATCATCAGTATCATTAAAAAACACAATCTCACACATAAACTGTGGTTCTGACTTACCTGGTTATTTTCAAATCCAGCGCATTTGTGAGAAAAATTCCTTTGTTCAGCTGTGGTACAGATGGACTCTTCTTGTGTACATGTGACATTTATTTTGCCCTCACTCTCTAACAGTTTTTCAGTATTTTCACATTGTACCTCTTTCTCTCTCACCTCCTCTCTCCTCTCCCTGATTGTTCTCTCTTCTCTGGTATCACTAAATGTCCCAGTGGGCATGTGTCTGTGTGAGACACACACTCTAACTTTCCGATGTAGGCTGTGTGTTTGCTCACATAGGAACCTCCCATTTACCTTATTCCACCTTTCTGTAACTTATTTATATTTAAAATAACATTTTGCAGTTAATGCCTTATTGTGTAAACTAGTTGCTTCACTACAGAGCAACCACAATATTTGGATTTATTGCAATATAGGAAAAGGAGCCCCAAACATGAAAGCCCAGAGAATACCAGAGAGATATAGTAAAGGTACAGTGATTGGGTCACTCTACAAGCAGTCGGTCAACTGTCTTGTTCAACAGTAGAACACAGATAAATGTAATGACTTCTCAGCTCTGTCCACAGAAGGGTGGACATCAGGCTGGTGCGCAAGTTGGAAAAAAAAATTAAGTCAGAATTGGCACGTGACTTTTGTATAGCAAAGATGGCTTAGGAAGCGGCTTTTTAGTTAGAGTTTTGTTGCTGATATGGCTTAATTGGTCTGTAATGATGTACATGTAAGGGTTTTCTTTATAATTGACTTACATTAGATTTGAATCAAGTCTTTGCTCTTTCTCTACAGACACATCATGAGTGAACTGATTGAAACAGAGAAGCTATATGTAGAGGAGCTGCAAAGCATCATGGAGGTACAGCTCCAGCTGTTTTATTCCTCACACTGCTGGAATATGTACTGATATAGTTTTTATTTTTCACTTATGCAATTCATTTGTGTTTGTATTATGTATTTAATGGATTATATGATTTACTGTATGGTAACCTTTAGCATTGTTTTTTATAACTACAATACATAATGGCAAATACTTTCTAATATCATTCTCTGTGACTGTCTCAGATTGGAAAAATGTTTTATTCTGTTATCAGACGAACATTGTTTTCCTCCTCTCATCTTACTTATCTCCCTTGCAGGGTTACTTTGCAGAGCTGGTCAACTCGAAACTTAGCCATCTTATCCCCCCTTCCCTAGAGAACAAAAGAGACGTGCTGTTTGGAAACCTGCCAGAAATATGTGAATTTCACAACAAGTAGGTGGAATGTTTCTTTTGTTCGCTGACCTGACTTAAACATATCTTGGCAGCACTGGCAAATACAAAAGACACAAACTCCACACTAGCAGAGACCACTACAGAAAATGTAATTTAAGAACAAGACAACAGCAATGTTGTTTTTTTTTCAAGCAAACCAATGTGCCCTTTCAAAAAAGTACAGCAGACAAACGACAACAGCTGCTGGCACCAAGTGTAGCAAGTGCAGACGCTTTATAAAACAACTGGATTTATTGTAACGTCAAGTCACAGTGGTCGCAAGTTAATTTGGCTGCTGCTGTTGAATGAGAGTGTAGTGGATTCAAATTATTAATAGTTTGATATTAATGCAGAAACATTAATATACCTCGAAGTTGGGGCACCAGGTTTGTTTTAAAGCTGAAACCACGCTTGTATCAATCTAGCCAGAGCCAGATGTCAATTCAATGAGTTATCAGTTATGAACAACAATAACCACTTTCTTGTGACAAAATCAGTCTCTTATGCCGTGAATTCTTGTCGCAGTTCAGTGACCTCTGCTTAAACCTGAAGAACAATGCACACAAAACCAGATTCTTTTTAACGTTTTATTATTCTAACACTACTGGATATATGAATAACATAATATGGAAATTCTCAAATAAACAGAATAGAAAATGAGAGAACGATCAGAATGAAATGATGAACAGTGAATAAATCAATGAGTGAAAGCACAAGGAATGGTCAAGACCTGAGTGTGTGATGGCTTTGATCAAGCGAAAAGAGTATTTGTCTCTAACTAATTCAAATCTAAGGACAACTAATGAATTTGGAATGTTCAATTTTAGCGCCTTGAGAAACACCAGACTTCTCAGAGGATTAGAGATGTTCGTCTTGCCTTAGTTTGGAGCTGTAGGCCGCTGTGCACCGTCTCCCGTTACCGGTTGGTTGAGCAGGTGTGCCCTCTCTGGTCCAGGTGCCACGGCCTCTGGGCCAGGAATCGTCGCCCGCGGTGATGATGACGGCTCGGATTCAGCGAAGTAACAGTCGGCCAGGCTGGACTTTCAAGGTGTTTCAAAGCGTCAGCGCTGCTTAAACTAGCCCAAAAAGCAAACGGGCTGGAATCTAATTTAATTAGTTCGATCAAAAATAGCAAGTCAATTAATGACTGTTTGTTTCTTGATGACTTTCTAACGTTACAAAATTCGTTGTTCGTTCGAGTTTAACTTAGGTTTACAAAATTTAAGAACAAAAGAAAATTAAGGAAAAGTAATGCGACGCAAAAAGAAAAGGTGAAAGAAGTTTGAAGATAGAGGAAAATCCAACTCGCTTAGGGTGTCACTGGTTTAAATACCCCAGGGGCAGTGGTCACTGCAGGGCGGAGAAATGAGTTCAACCAGTGGTGAAGAGTTCCACCTCTTCAGATCAGGAATCAAACTATTTGATTTGGATTGCTCCTTAATCTGGGATAACTAAGATTTCCTCTTTTCATCAAGCTCAAAGTTCCATCACACCATAACTTAATAATGTTACATGTAATACACATGTAACGATTACTTTGACACTCAAATAAGCAGAGACGTCAGAATGGTTAAACAGCAATATTAAATGCATAGAATATTAAGGTACATGTATGTGGTCCCTTACAACGCTGTAACAAATGAAATGTTATTCATCATGACTGGTCTTGTCTTATGTAACACCCAGTAAACACTAAAACATACACGAATAATAAATGCAAGCAAAATCAAATTATAAATGACCTAATCTGGGCATTACTAATTAAACAATTGTAACACTTGAAAATGTAATACAATAATGAGGATACCTAATTGTAGCTGGTGGACATAGTCTATGTGTATGTTGCACAGATTAAAAGAAGTAAAGAAGGTGAGTATCTCTATTTCAACTTTGTGCCTACACACAAAGGAAAGCATGGTAATAAGCTGAAGTCTTTTTGTGACTTTAGGAATTTCCTGGCAAATCTGTAGATCAGGCATTAAACATCACATAGAAACCAATCTAATATCAAATGAAAACATTTTCTCCACAGAACACAATGGCATCTGTTTCATGGCAGTTGAAAGTTCTGGTGCATCTGAACCAGAACCTGTGTCCAAATGAAGTCTCTTGTTCTCTTGATGAGCACATTCCACATTTTATGGCTGGTGGTCCCAGTCCTGGGAGGGGCAGCTTCTCAGTGATAAATGTGACAGCCTGTCCTTTTGGCATGATAAGCAGAGGTGGAATCCCGAGAGATTTACAGGTAGATCAACAAAGTGGACTCATGGTTCTTTGATATGGACATTTGAGATGTTGGCGCCAATTGGTGCCTGTTGTGTTGTTACATGTTAGATATGTTTAAGGCACAGTAGTGAAAGATCAGTTACTGGTGCCTTAGGGGTTCTGTTTGTGGCTACCTGGTCTTTTTATTGGAGGGACAATAACGTGGTTGAGGGTTAATGTGGAACACCGGTCGCTGCATATTCTGCTGAGACTATGCAGTTTAGTACGTAGGAACAGCCTGTCATATTAGGTCCATGTTTCAAGTAGGACTCCCAGTATTGTCTGTTAAATGCACCTTTATTTTTCTTTGTAGTCGTCGGCTCTTCTCACTCCTCCTCCTCACTGGCTCTTTTACACTGGGAAAAGCAAGTTAGCTGTCAATGCCTTAACAATGTTTTGTCGTCTGTGCACGAGCTAAAGAGTCTTTACAGTTTTACAAGGCGTAATCTGACAGTTTTATTGTTGCTGGTGTTGTAGATGCGGAAGTAGCTAAAAGGAAATAAGGAATTGTTAGCTAAGCTTCTGTGACACTTTTACCTAGATTAGATCCTGTTGCCACTGCGGCAAAATAACCCAAAGCCACAGACTAGAAATGAGTTCAACTTGAAAACCGGAGGAGAAGGTAACAGTTGTAGGTAAGAGACGTGGCATAGTCAAGCACCTTGGCATGCATCAAGCATGAGTGGTAGACAAATTCTCCAAAATAAAGCATTGTTAAGAATCACACAATAAATAAAACAGAAATAATGTAAGTTAATTTTGTACCGGTACCGGCCTTCTGCCCAGGTGTTGGTGGCCACTGGTATAAAACAATGGTGCTCAAAATTTAAAGTAATATTTAAAAAACTGGCAAGTCTGTCAGTGTCCTCCTCAAAAAACCTTGCCACAAGAACTCAAAAACACAATGTGCTACATAGCACAACTGTACAGTATATTAGCCCTAGCCAGGCAGCGGGGAGGAAATCCTTTTGCATGCCTCATTCACCCTTGGCATGGATCTACAGATATGTCTATGCAGCTTCTTGAGCACAGGGGTTTCTGGTCATACACTTTCCACCACCATGATGAATATGCAGCACAAACATGTTAGAAAACCTCAGGTTATTTGTAAAGCAGTCACAATGGAAGCTGACAGTATCCCAACCAACAGGTTTGCTCTATCTGCGACTTCTTGTCCTCTTGCCCTCCTCTGATCTTCTTCTCCTCCTTCTCTTCCTTTTTGACCTATTCTTTCATTTCTCATCATGTTTTGTTGAAGAATGTGTTGTCAGGATGATGGGTTTTGTTGTGGTTTCTGTGTCATTTCTAGTTTTATTTTGAAATCTAGTTCCTCATCAGTAGTCTCGATCTGTCTTTTTTCCTGGTACAGTTCCAGACTCTTAAGATGCTCATCATGCCACCTCTTTTATTTTGTTGTTACTTCCAGCTGTGATCAGTCCTGTTTAGTTTCTGCTTTAGCTACCGATCATGTGATTCAATCAGACATTACACTCTGTATACTGTATGTAGACCAGCATGCTGCACAATGCTAGAGAATTGGACTTTGGTGTCTCAGTAAGGTGTCTATAACTTTTCATGCCAAAAACCTCTGTAGATCGCCCACACGGCCCGTCTAAAAATGTGTGTTTTAAGCTGTGTGTGTCGCAAGCCAAGTTGATCACCACACCTCTTTGAGGAAGCACATAGCCGTGATCCACCGCAGGGATCAAAAGTCACGGTCACTGAATCCACTGTAACAGCAAAACTGGCTACCTCGTCCTCATATTGGAGTTCAACCATATGTTTGATCCAAAATCTGACTCTGAAGTCGAATGGGAGGCTGTTGAAGTGGTTACACTTCGACTGGCACAAGGTACGTCTAACTGGCAATTTCACATTTAATTTAATTTATTGATTTATATAATACGCAACTTGATTAGCAGCTGCTTATGCTTATACTAACGGTTGCCAATAAGCAGCCTGAATTAATTAACAGAATATTCATAAAACTACAGCCTGTTTGGGAGCATAGCTTGCTAAACTAATATAAACTCATGTATATCAATATATCAAACTCGTGTATAATTTATCAAGTGCTAATTTATAACTAATAGAAATGTAATTATTGTTTTTTTCTTCATAAATTTGACAGTACTATGTCTGTGTGTATCTCAAGTCGTTGCAGGTTTCTAGCCTAAAGAAGTCTTGTCAGCTGGTGCTGGGGACCTCTAGGGTGAATAGTCCAAGTTGTTATCCCATCTTCCCTGGTCTTGTGGATCAGAGACAAGGCACCTATGTTGGATTTAGACCACCTGTGAAATACCTAAATTATTGTTTTTGTGGGAATACCTCAATAAAAGTTGAAATATTGTAAAACGTTTGTCTGTTTTCCCTCATAAAAAATAGTTCAGTGAAACAGCAATAGTCAAAGAATAGTCAAAGCCAACTTTATTGTCAACCAATGCACCAGCACTATAATGCTGGATAAGTTACCTTCACAGTTCAATGTGCAGACCACAAAATGAATGGGTAGGATTCATAGTTATGTTGAAAGCATAGTTTCTGAAGTGGAACAGGTACAGTCATGAGCAATTGGCTGGAGAGATGTGAGGATCTTTGTTGTCTTCATCACGTTTTGGAAGACATCAGAAGCTTCCAAGCTGTTAGCATCAACTGTTCTAGCCATTAGCATTCCTTACACAGGAGGGGAGCTAGATTATAACCAAAGAAACATCGGGAGTACATACATCAAATAAGTATCAAGCATGTACTTACGTTTGGGGAAGCAGCAAGTGGATCACGTCTTGTAGGAACAGAGCCCTTCTTCAACCTTAAGACCAGTAATAAATATACACTCGTTTTCAAAGCAGTCGGAGGTGAAATGATTTCCACACAGTACAAGTATTTAGGCAGCGGTGTCGGCGCCGGTCCATTTACAAGAATATCGATCCATAAAGTTCTCCTTTCTTGCTCCACTGGTAAAATGAAAAGGCTGCGATGCTGTTTGGAACAACCAACAACGAAGCACTTTCTGAACCCTAATGGCCCTATGTCAGTTCGTGTCACAGTGAGTGACTTCTTCTTTTCGTCTTTTAAATGGTGGGTGGCAACCAACTCAAAGGTGCATTACTGCCACCTACTATGCTAGAGTGCACAGTGAGTGACTGAAATGCAATGTTGCAGGTAACGTGACAAGTGAACGAACGAACGCTCCATGGGAACGAGTCCCAAAAGAACTGTAGTACTTGGTGCTCGCCACAGAGCCTGAGCTGTGAACGGTGAACGAGAACGATGAACTAAACCGCGCAGCCCGAGCTGCCTTTACGTGATGGCTGTTAAAGTGAAAGTAAAACTTATTTTGACAATTAGTGAGACTTTTAAAGCAAAAAGTAACAATAAGTTCCCTAAAATATTTACCTGGTGCATTGGTGAATTTATCTTTGTCACGATCTATGTCAGTTGCTGTTTAACTGAAAGGACTTCCTGTTCACATCTCATCTCTCATCTCAGCTGTTTCTCTGTCATTACCGGTTCCCATTATCCACACCTGTCTGTAATTAGTAATCAACACCAGTATATAGTCTCCACCTCTTACACACTCTAGCTGCCAGATTGTTGAGTGCTAGCACCACTTTCCAGCGTTCTTGTATAGTTATAGATACTTTTTTTGCTGATCTTGCCTGTCATTGACCTCCGATTCCTGCCTGACCCTCATCTGTACCTTTGCCCTGGATTGTGGTAAATTGTCTGACCGTCTGACCATTGAGTTTTGCCTAGCCCTTGTCTGTACCTTTGCCGAGCCTATCTGTGAACCGAACCTCTGCCTGTCTATTGGATCCGATCTTGCCTCTCCCTCTTTGTACCTGAAGAACTGAGATACACTGTGTACGACCCGGACCGTCTGACTACGCCAATACAATAAACATTGTTCTACTCCTCAAGCCCTCGAGTGTACTGTGCATGTGGGTCCAACATCTGCCGAAGCCTGACAATCTTGGCCAAAACGTGACATTATTATTATTATTATTATTATTATTATTATTATTATTATTATTATTATTATTATTATTATTATTATTATTATTATTATATTTTATGGTTGTGGCAGAGTATACAGGACCACAAAATTAACATGTTGATATAATGTTCACAAGTATTTATTTACAAACACACTTTACATTATATACATAATAACACTACACACATCTTCAAGAATTAAAGACCACTAATTAATTATGATTCCATGAATAAATAATATATTTCGGCTGCCAGGTGAAAAATAAATAAACGTCAGAAATCAGACATCGTTCATTTCCTTGTTTTTCAGTCCACACAGCACCGTAGCTGAGCCACAGCTGTGACGTGACAAAAGAACGAACGAACGATCCATGGGAATCCGTAGGAACGAATCAGGAACAAACTAAAGCGCTTGCTGCTCTACAGAGCCTGCGCAGTCCGGCTGTCACGTGACAAAAGAACTAATCCTTGAGGAACGACGCTCAGTTGAGTCAGTCCTGAACGAATCATTTCTGTATCCTGTTCTGCTGACTGATCTTAAGCAAGTGCTGCCATGTGGCGAGAGAAGGTACTGCAAGGAGGAGGAGAGAGAGAGGACTCGTTCCTCCCGAGTCATATGAAAGACTAGTTCATTATGCACGAATCGTTCACGAACGACACATCACTACTGCTTTGTAAGTTTAACCTGTGTACCAAACTGTAGAGATGGTGAAATCGAAGCCTTGTGAATCACTCAGCAACTACATGTTGTATGACACAGTTGAGCTGAAATCGACACATTGCTCGACACCATTTGACACAGTCAGAACAATGACATCCGCTGGTTGTGTGTGAAAACTGTATCGGAGAAGACGGACCATCAAACCCTCGCTGTTACAAGGTTGTTTAGGATCACGGTCCATTTTGTATTCTCAAATATAAGTTATTTAATCAAAGGTGTGTAATTGTGTTTCTCTATGGAAAATAATATATAAGTAGCCTTGATATGGTAAATATGTTTAATAGGCAGATGTTATTAGAGCTGTATTTGGTGCTTCTACAATTCCATTTAGTTAAGTCAAAACATTGCCATGTTTATAAAGCTTTGACATATTGAAACAACCAGTCCGTTTAAACTGCAGATAAGTCGCTCGGCAGTCACGTGACATATCAACACCTCTCGCTCTCATTGGTCACGTGATTTGGTACACGCTTAAGATTCTGCTTAACGACACTTCCACTTTAAAAGATCGATGCTGTCAAGTAGGAGGTCTCAAGTTGGACATCTCTACCAAATCGTGTTTTTATCTTGACTCGATCTTGCGTGCTTCTTATGTATTTTGTACGTTGACTCTGCCTTGCTGTTTATGACCACTGCCTGAAACTGATCGCTGCTGCATCGTTGGCGCTCCCTACCTGTGTACCGACCTTTACATGTCCGACTAATGATTGAGCATTAAAGCTTTGATCTAAACCTCATCTCTGAGCTGTGCATTTGGGTCCTACACACCTCGGTCCCTGACAGAACAATCTGGCCAGCATTTGGATCCAGCCAGCTCCCAGTAAGTCAGAGTTTTTTTCCCAAGACTTGGTGGTTTCGTGTCACAAGGAGTCATTTTTTCCCTGCTTTACTTCACCATGGAGTTTACCTGGCCTGGTCTGCCTGAGGATCTTTGTTTTTGTTTCACGGAGCTGGCTTCCTGGAGGAGGAGTATTGGTGGTTTGACTACTTTGGTGCGAGGAAGCTGTTTGCCAAGCTACAGTATGCTAAATAAGAAAGGATTTGGAACATGCTCTGCATGCCGCGCTCCGGTCGCACGCCAGACGCCAGCCCCCAGCCCCCAGCCCTCACACCCTACTTCAGCCTTCTTGAGCAGTAGGATGGAGTGGTTTTGCCTCCATTGCCTGAGAGCTGTCTTTTATCTTTTGACGGAGCTCCTTGATGTCGCCACCCCAGTTACAGACCCACATGACAGGTGAGACGCCTACGGGGAGGTGGTGGCACCCCTGGACTTAGGGAGGCAATAGAACATGCAGAACTGCATGCAACTGTTCGGAGTCCACAACACACAGCTGCCCCAGTAATCCAGCCCCACGTGGCATCTGTAGTTCCAGCACTGCAGCCATTTTGCCCAGTTCAGGCTTGTTTCCTGGAGTTCTGGAGGAGATCACACCTCAGCCTCAGTCCCTGGTGGTCCGAAAGAGACCACCCCAGCCTTGTTTCCTGTTGGTCCGGAGGAGACCACGTTAGCCTCGGTTCTTGGTGGTCTGGAGATGAACACGCCTGCCTCAGTCCCTGTGCCCTCTGCTCTCATGTCTACACAGGGGTTTCCCCCAGGGTTCCTGGCGGTCCGCTAACAACCACACCTGCCTCCGATCCCCGGCAATCCGCTGATGGCCACGCCAGCCTCAGTTCCAGGTGGTCCGGAGGGGACTTGTCCCCATGTCCCCTGCTTTCTGGTTGGCAGGTTCTCCCACTGGGGTTCTGGTTGGCAGCACTCCAGCTCGTCGGCTCCTTCCCTCGACTCCTGCACCTGCAGAGGCTCCCTCTGGGGTTCCTGAACCTGCTCTCCAGCCATGCTTTTCTGTGCCTGGTCTACGCCTCATTGCCGTCCTGCAGCCCGGCTTTCCAGAGCCCGCCGCTGTTGGCCCAAGTGACTTCCCCTGGTCGCTTTTCGTATGACTGCTGGATGGGTGGCCTCGCCTTCACCTCCCTCTGCTGCAGCAGTGGTGCTTCCTCTTCCATTGCTGACCACCTCAACTCGCCGGTCTTCTGGGCTGCGCTCATCTGGAGTTCGCTGCCGCTTCCTACAAAGGTCTGGGGGACATCTTCGTTTGACCTTCCAGAAATTCTCATTCTCCCCTGTGCACTGTAGGTGCAATGATGGCCTGGCAGCTGCCAGGCAAGGACTCTCCTTGCACCTCCCTTCTAGAATGGACTTTTGGCCTTTTTTTGACCCACCTACTGTGGACTCATGGCCTCACGTTGATTGGGGGGAATTTTTGTTTTCTGTCTCTTGTCTGTTTTGCCCGGGCCCTCCTCCAGTCCAGCTTGTCTTTGAGCTGCTGTTTTGGGCACCTGGCAATGCGTCCTGGGGGGCGCTTGTCATGGATCATGGGTTTTGTTGTGGTTTCCGGTTTTATTTTGAAATCTAGTTCTCATCTAGTCTCATTCTGTCTTATTTCCTGTCACAGATCCAGACTCGTTCAGTTGTGATCAGTCCTGTTTAGTTTCTGCTTTAGCTACCAGTCATGTGATTCACCACCTGTGGTCAATCAGCTACATATATATATGTAAAGCTACATGTAGACCAGCACTTACCTCCAGTCCTTTGCCAGATTGTTACACGTTTCATGCCAACTCTCCAACACTATCTTGTAAGTTTAACCCATGTACAGAACCATGTTTTTGTCTCGACCCTGTCTTGCCTGCTTCCTGTGTATTTTGTATGTTGACTCTGCCCTGCTGTTTCTGACCACTGCCTGGAACTGACCATTTATCTGATCCCTGCTGTATTTCTGTCTCTCCCTACCTGTGTACTGACCTCTGCATGTATGACTAATGATTGAGCATTAAAGTTTTAATCTAAACCTCATCTCTGAGCTGTGCATTTGGGTCCTACATATCACGGTCCCTGATATGTGTCGGGTTGTCAGCTTGGTAATTGTTTGCTTATTAAACTCAAGCTGTGTGAGTGAAGAATTTTGAATACTAGTGATTTCTACATGAACGATGCAGGGACTTGTGTGTAGGGTTTCGCAGAAACAGTTCACCAAATTTGACTTGGGCCAAAAAAGGGAATAGTGCATAATGATGTGTATACATGTAATAATGTTTTTTATGGCAACTAATATCAATAGCATATTAGTATAGCATATCTGTGACTCCACACAAGTCTAATGATGTACAGTGGTATGAATGAAAGGGTCAGCCTCTACAGTGATTTGTTTCCTTTTGTCTTGTAGATTCAAGATTCCAGATTTGAGATTCAAAAAATTTTATTAATCCCAGAGGGAACTTATTTTGCACATTTTGATCACTGTCACAGATGGAGGTACACACAAGAAGGAAGGGAGATTAAAAATAAGGCTGCTAACACATCTACACACACTCACATCAAGCATCACTAAACAAATTCCACTGGGCCTGTTTTAATCAGCTTTCTCCTCATGTCCAAATAAGCCGTGTGTGACAGTTCACGTCACTTAGTCACGTTTCTCACTCATTCCCGGTTTTATTTTGTACCACTTTCTGTTCAGTGCCCATGTTTTCCGTTCCAGCTTTATCTCCCACCTTTTAGTTGACTCGCCTGTGTCCTGTTAGTAATTACTCACCTGCTACCTATCTAGTCATCATCTTGATCTTCATTCGTGACTGACCCTGCTTTCCCTGACCTTGCCGCCTGCCTCATCTGTGATCCTGCCTTGCCGTAAGTCTGACCTAAGCCTGTCTCCTGACCACCAACTGTCTGATCCATGCCTGTACCGCTACTGCTTCAGTTGTGTATCGACCCTTGCCTGCCTGACTTTGAGTACTAATAAACCCTTTTCATCACCGAGCTTTGTCTCCGCCGTACATGTGGGTCCGCTACCTAGAGCGCCGTGACAGTACAATCTGGCCAGACTCGGACCCAGTCGGCGCCCTGCATCTGTTTAAGGTCAGTAGCTGATTTTGTATTTACCTGCCCGAGTCTGCCAGGGACCTCCACTGGTGCTTTGGGGAGCTCGCAAAGGATTATGCGGAAGCCCCTAGTCTGAAGGTCCGGCTCCGCATCATTAAAGCAGGCTATTGGGATCCTGGAGGAGAAATTCTGGTGGCTTGACTACCCCGGAGTGCCAACACTTTTTGAGACACTCCAGTCAGTGCGGAGGGATTCGGCACGCGCTCTGCGCCCCAGAGGCCCCGGCCCCTGTAACCAAGCAACCCTCTCCTCCAGCAGACGGCCTCCTCAACAGACAATATCCCCACCTCCATCACAGGCATTCTGGACAGCATCTTCCAGCGGATCCGTGCTCAATGTGCCCCTCCAGTCCTGTTCCTGTTTGCCCATTACGTGAACTTCACTGAGGCAGCGACCGACCCAGTCACCAAGGAGCACCGTCTCCGTGAAGCAACCGCGCTAATCATTAGAAAGCCTGCACTGCGCGAGGCCCTGGGGTTCACTGAGCCGCCGTCAGAGCCCGCATCGGTTCCTGCGCCTCAGTCCGCATCGGTTCCTGCGTCGCAGCCCGCAGTGGTTCCTGCGTCATAGTCGACGCCTCAGTCTGCGCCTCCCTTTGCACCCAGTCCTGCCTTGGCCTCAGTTCAGCCACCGGGCCACGCTCAAGCTCAAGCTCAAGCTCAAGCTCAGCCACGTCAAGCTCAAGTTCAAGCTCCAGCTCAGCCACGTCAAGCTCAAGCTCCAGCTCAGCCACGTCACGCCCAAGCTCCAGCTTTGTGCCAGCTAGTGTGCAGCTCTTGCCAGCCAAACCAGGCCTCGGTCCTTGTCGACCTCCCTGTAGAGGTCGTTTCAGTTCCTGTCGACCTCCCTGTAGAGGTCGTTTCAGTTCCTGTCGACCTCCCTGTAGAGGTCGTTTCAGTTCCTGTCGACCTCCCTGTTGAGGTCGTTCCAGTTCCTGTGGACCTCCCTGTAGAGGTTGTTCCAGTTCCTGTCGACCTCCCTGTTCAGGTCGTTCCAGTTCCTGTCGACCTCCCTGTTGAGGTCGTTCCAGTTCCTGTCGACCTCACTGTTGAGGTCGAACCAGTCCCTGTCGGCCTTCCTGTTGACCTCCAGGAGGAGGTCGTCCCTGCTGCGTTTCCTGGCGGCCTCCAGGAGGAGGTCGTCCCTGCTTCGTTTCCTGGCGGCCTCCAGGAGGAGGTTGTCCTAGCTTCAGCTCCTGCCGGCCTCCAGGAGGAGGTCGTCCCAGCTTCAGCTCCTGCCGGCCTCCAGGAGAAGTCGTCCCGCTCCTGGTTCCAGTGTTTTTTGGGTCAGTGTGTGCAGGTGCAGCTCCAGGTAATCGGGCACCAACCGCATTTGCAGCGATTTCTGGTAGTCCAGTGCCGGCCACGGTTATCTCAGTTCCTAATGATCCGGCACCGACCACACCTACCTCAGTTCCTGATGGTCCAGCACCAACAGCGTCCGCCCAGGCTCCCCGTCTGGGGTCGTCTCTACGTCTAGCCTCGTTGGGGGTCCTGGCACCATCTGTTCGCCTCTCCTCTTCTCTGGTCCTGGCTCTGGTTTCCCATCTACCCTCTGCAGTGGTCCTGGTTCCGTCGTCTCGTCGGTCTTTGTCCCTGGTTTTGGCTCCTACCCCACGTCCGTCCTCATCTATGGTTCTGGTCCCACGTCTGTCCCAGTTGCTGGTGCCGGCATCCTGCAGAGACTCTCCTCGTCACCACCCTCCTTAAGGGAGTGTCTGGACTTTGTATTTCTCCTGTCATGGACTTACTACTCATGGACTCTGTTCTGTTCCTGCAATTCATTCTGTGTGTTTTGATCCTCTTGTGTTCTGCTCTGGCCCGTCACCCATCTCGCTTGGTTATGTTTGTTTTGTTTTGGTCGTCTTGGAATCTGCCCTAGACGGGGGGGTTCTGTCACAGTTCATGTCACTTAGTTACGTTTCTCACTCATTTCCGGTTATATTTTTTACCACTTTCTTTTCAGTGCCCATGTTTTCATTTCCAGCTTTATCTCCCACCTTTTAGTTGACTCACCTGTGTCCTGTTAGTAATTACTCACCTGCTACCTATCTAGTCATCATCCCTCTGCATTTAAGCATCAGCTCTAGCCCTGCCCAGTTGCCAGATTGTCTTTGTGTAATAGCCAGCATTCCAGCATTATTTCATATCTTGATTCGTGACTGACCCTGCTTTTCCTGACCTTGCCGCCTGCCTCATCTGTGATCCTGCTTTGCCGTAAGTCTGACCTAAGCCTGTCTCCTGACCACCGACTGTCTGATCCATGCCTGTACCGCTACTGCTTCAGTTGTGTATCAACCCTTGCCTGCCTGACTACGAGTACTAATAAACCCTTTTCATCACTGAGCTTTGTCTCCGCCGTGCATGTGGGTCCGCTACCTAGAGCGCTGTGACACAGTGAAGTCTAGATGTTTACTCACAAGAAACCAGTCTACGTGGTTAGTGCTGGTAATGGGCCGTGTTATCTGAGATGTTTCCCAGAACTCTCTGGACCTCCACCGAACCTCTGCAAATGTTTTTCCAAGAAAAAACCTTCTCAAACTCAAAAACAAACTCCTTGCCCCCAGTTACTAAGGACCGACATGAACACCCACAAGCAACAACCAATACATTTTGTACAATACACTTTCCCCCCTCAATGGACAGATAAACGTCAATTGAAGTTGAAGCCAATTAAATCATTAAATTAAGATGGCTAAAATAGCAAACCCTTAACATAATTTCCTACACTTACGTATTTACTTTACTGGTGACCATATCACCAAACCCGGAGTAAAACTGAGTGACATTACCGTCGATGTCATTCAAATGTCAAGCTAAACAAGAACGATTAGACTGTAATAACTACAACATCAACACAAACTAATCTGATTTTAAAGACAGAAGTGCTGCGATGCAGAAAACCTTATTTGATTCAGGAAGCACTGCGGATGCATGCAATAAAAGAAAGAACAGTCACTAAAATACTCAGATTACGTCAAAATTATTATCCAAATACAAAGAAAAGCATAACATAGTACACTCAAAAATATTAAAAGTATTAGAAAATGACAAAAATAAAGAAAATCTTTCTGTCGCTGCCCGGCACCAAGCCAACGGCTCCTCCCAACTATCTGAAGACTCAACACACAAATATGAGCAGCGGGATTTGTCTCTCCAGTCACACACACACACACACACTCATTCCTGCTCTCTTTCCTTCTCTCCCTCTCACAGAAGCCCACACACACACACACACACTCTGCACAAGAGGAAAAAAGGAAAAGGCTCTGCACTGTAATCTGACGCTGTTACTAATCCTCACCTTAATTTTAGAACCACTCTAAGGAATATGATTTAGTTCTGAACCATAAAAAAAGGTAAATGTCAAGTGTCTAAACCTACAAAAAGGTGTTTAGTATATGTTGCCAATTTGGGTCCTTTTTCTTTGGCCTGCTCTTCCAACATCAGTTACCGTACTTACACAGCCTTAAATTTATTTTAGCCATATACAGACTATAAGCCCTTCATTTAGAATCTCCGGTCGGCGTCTGTCTCAGAGTTAACATTTTTAAGTTAACTTTTGGATGTCAATAGGCCATGTCATGTTTTATTTCCCCAAAATAAAAGCACAGCAAACCCATGAAGCAGTTAGTTATATACAGCATTACACAGGCCACAGGCGAGCACACACAATAAACATGTAGGAACAAACATGATGCTGCCATAATGAGTCGCTGTAGATCTGCTGAGTTCTGGCGTCCTGTCATAGAGTTACGATAGACAACTGCTGTAAACCAAATTCCTATGATTTTTATGGATATTTACATAAAATCTACGACCACGGGACAACATTTATGAACAAGTTATGGCAGTTTAAAACCCAAATAAGCGGCTGTAGTCACAGAAAGACTGCTCTCTACGTCTTTACGAGGCCATGCTTGCTGAAATTATATTATTATTAAATATTATATCATTAATTATATTAATTAAACCGTGACCCATTGCCACTGAATTATGTGAAGCCAATATATTGTATCAGATGTTAGAGCGGTGGGTGTGTACATATGTACTGAGGAGAATTAAAACAAGAATGTTTTTCTGCTGTTGTTGACATCAACTATGTTGTTCAGAAAAAAAATAAAGTTGCATACAGTAGTAAGAGCAACGACAAGGGATCAAACTCACACAGCTAAGACAAGAATCACTCAGCTTAACTAGCGGACTATCTGAGCATATGGGAATGTGGCTGTAGAATGACTAGTCATGGATAATGACTGAATTTAATGGTTACGAAATTTAATTGATAGCAAGATGTTGCACTTCTTACTCCCCCCTTTGAGCACACAACAGATACTTAACTAAACTAAATTAGGTTTGGTGTAATATATGTATGTTACAGGTAGAAATCACCAGTCGGACCACAGTTACGTTCCAGTGCATTGGAGGCTTCTAATCAACTTTGCGCCACCTGGTGATTAAAGCGAGACTAGTGTCCTGATTCCCTGCAAGATTTAAAATCCTTAGTCAGTGATACGCCACTTGCAGAGTGGCGACGTGAACGTACTACAGTGAAAACCGTGGTCACTTTGAACTGTTATGACTGTAGGATATTTTTGTGTCAGCCCTTGGGAATTAAAAACATCTTGATGACAATAAAGGTGAAGTCATGATTCTGCCATTCTGTCTATGCAGGACATTTTTGAGGGACCTGGAGAACTGTGCAGAGAAACCAGAGGTGGTTGGAACCTGTTTCCTGAAAAGGGTAAGAAAATGGAAACTGTGGTGTAAACTAAATGTGTACAGTTTGAGTTAGTCTTATTTCACATAAACCATTTTTATTGGTTTCATATTTATGGACTTTTGTTGTGATAATGATGAAGGTGAAGATGCTAAATGGCAAACCTTAACTTTGTTCCTGCCACAAAATATCTGTTTTGTTTTGTGTTTTTCTTTCTTGTAGCTTCCTTGCCCCTATTAAATCTACTGAACATCCAACAACACAGTTTCACATATTGAATGACCTATTTCTATACACCTAATTCAGTTCTGGACCATTTTTTATTTACTTCATATATTAATTTATTTTTGAAACACTCAGTTGGTATCTGTCCTAGTTATATGTCTTGGATAACTTGGAAGTAGAATTGCCTCAGCTTACTAGTTCATAGTTCACCCCACTTTTACTTTCAGTACAGTTTTGTGACAATAACAAGGTAATGGAAGATGATAAGTTTTGCGATTTTCCGGTTGTGCTTCAGGCTGCAAGGCTGTTTAAGAGCTGCAGATCTTCCCAAAATGAATAGCTCAAGAAATTAGTAACAGAAGAACCTTGTTTAGTTTGCTTCTAAAGTCCCTGTTTCTTCAGGAACACGTCATCTCATGGCATAGACATTAGGGGAGCGAGACCAATAAAACAACACCCTTACAGGGTGAACGCTTAAGAAGCAGACTTTGATGAGGGTTAAGGGTCTTTTAGAGAATAAGTATCAATCTTGGACAAGGTCTGGCACCTGAGATTTTGCATACTCCACCCCAGGGAGGGAGAGTGAAATACTCTGGGAGAGCAAGGACAGCGAGAAAGAGAGAACAAACAGAGGGAAGAGAAATGCCAAAAAGGTCGAGGGCACAACACATAAGGCTAAAGGTTCATTTGTGGTATACCTATGTAGTGCTACAATTACAAGCTGTATTCATAGTTACACAGGAAAAAATCAATGCAATACACTAGTTTTTTTGTCCAAGCTATTTTTAAACATGCTGTAATAGTTGCAGTTGTGGTATTAAATCTGAATTTAAAACAAACCACATGTAAACACTTTATCTTGCTTCTATAAGAGGGGGTTCATATTTTTAAGGGTCAGTTTCTGGTCAGATGTGAAAGAATTTCTCCAATGTCTACAGTGTTTGGAACTAAACACTATACACACATTAGGAACTAAAAAGATAAAGGAAAAGTTCTTCTCTGTGAACCCTCCAGATTCCTCCTATAGTCAGATTCACTGGAGACTTTAAATGGTCCATAGGTGTGAGTGTGGTTGTCTGTCTGTGTATGTGGTAATTAAAAGGTGTCCTTAGGATGTCCCCTACCTCTTGCCCATAGTTCATTACAACAGGGTTCAGCACCATATAACTCTTACAAAGACAAGTTTGGATTGGATTATTAATGTCCCGCAGAGTAACATGAGCAGAGCAGGTAATGAGATGATTGTGGGATCTGGCCTGTTCTTCCTTCTTATCCTTACAGTCTCTGTCTCCAGCCTCAGCTCCCCACTCCCACTTCCTATTTTTCCCGTAACCCAATGCCAGATTATTAACCCAAACTACACTCACCTGTGTCTTTCCCCCTGTCTTCAGTGCATACACACCCTCCCATTCACTCTGCCACGGACAAGTCATCTGATGTCATTCCTCTGTCATTTGAGTCCTCATGCGACTCCAACCACCTCTTGCCACTGTTCAGTTTCCAGGCCCTAGTCTTTTTTTTAAGAGGCCATGTTCCTGAACATGTTGAGGTTCTTTTGCCCTCCTGAACTTTTTTTGTCCTTGTTTTCTGAAGTGGTTCTTTAGTTTATTCTGGTGTTTTTATAGTTTTTTATTAATGTGTTAAATTAAAAATTTAACCATTTGTCCGTCACTCTGCTGTGCTACTGGGGTTTTTAACGTTAACGTACAACTTAAAACACTTTGCAAACTGTAGAAATTAACAGGCTTTGCACTTTCAGAAAGAAGAGCTACAAATATATGAGAAGTACTGTCAGAATAAACCCCGCTCTGAAGTCCTGTGGAGACAGTGTGGAGACAGCCTTTTCTTTCAGGTAACGTCAGGACACATCTACTGTATGCATTACCTGTACCAGCCCCAAAATGAATAACAAGATCAGAGTGTGTATGTCCTATTCAGTCCTGTTGGTTGTTTTGGACACAGGCTGTTAATGATAATTAATTATTTCAATATCTGACAAAAGGAATGCCAGAAGAAATTGGACCATAAACTGTCCCTGGATGCCTACCTGCTAAAACCTGTCCAGAGGATCACCAAGTACCAGCTCATGCTTAAGGTGTCACGCACACTGGAACATGTAAAGAAATGCTGTGCATACAGTGTGTATATATATATATATATATATATATATATAGTGTGTGTGTGTGTGTGTGTTTGTGTGTGTGTACTTGTACTTGCATCAAAGTGAGAACCAAAAAACGTATTTTCCTACCAAAGTGAGAACATTTTGACAAAGTGAGGACATTTTGACCGTTCCTCACTTCTTTGAAGGCCTGTTTGAGGGTTAAGATGTGATTTTAGGGCTGAGGTTAGAATTGAGTTTTGGTTCGGATTACAGCAAGGATTAGACGTCTGCCTTTAATTGTGATGAATAGGGTTAGGGTAAGGGGCTAGGGAAGTCATTATGTCAATAGATGTCCTCACTTTGATGTATGTACAAGAATGTGTGTGTGTGTGTGTGTGTGTGTGTGTGTGTGTGTGTGTGTGTGTGTGTGTGTGTGTGTGTGTGTGTGTGTGTGTGTGTGTGTGTGTGTGTGTGTGTGTTGTTGGATGAAGACAGTTTTAACCTAACAAAAATGCAGGGAAGAGGAAGTAATGCAATTGGGCAGTGGGCAAGGATGTTTCAGGCCAGAGGACAGCAAAGGTTAGAGCGTTGTATTCTTGGAAGCAGAAGCAGAAGGTCTCCATTTTGAACCCAGTTGATCCCACAAGGTGTGTCCCTGAGCAAGACGCTTCACACTAGATCCCCGAGAACCTATGTGTGGCTGCCCACTGCTCACCCAGTGAGGGTATGGGTCAACTGCAGCAAACACAATTTCCCCAAGGAGATCAGTAACTTTATCCTAGGTATGGTAGATGGGGGTGTATGGTAACCCAACTTATATCAGTGTAACTTGAGTTAGGTCTAAACAATGGTTGAGCCAAAACCTCTAGAGAAATAATGTCTCAGACTGATAGCCATTGCTAATAAAATACTCATATCTGAAATTTGTATATATCCTTCCCAGGAGATGTTAAAATGCAGCAAGGGTGATGGGACAACTGAGCTGGAAGAGGCTTTAGCTACAGTGCTCAACATCATCAAGTCTGTCAATGACTCCATGCACCAAATAGCCATCACTGGTTTTGAGGTCAGTACCGATGATTCATCATGTATAACACTTTATTAGTGGCTGTGTGAAGTGTGATTCAGTGTGGACTTGCTGTGGAAATAAAGGCCTGACTTGTGAGATATTGTTAAACCTGTTGTTTTTCCAGATTTACCAGTAATCACTGTATAATACAGCAAACATTTATTACAGTATTAACCCAAACAATTATTGTTACTCAGGGTTAATCTGATTCATTGGAAGGTTTGGGGCAGATGAAGAAGTTCATGAAGTTTCATGATTAAGTTTTTTTTTAAATCATTACCACTTATTGTCCTACTATATACAGTATATACAGTTTGGGCCATTCTTCTGTTTGCTTTTGTTCCCTTTCTTATGCTACATACTGTACATGGTCCTTGCCCTCTAGTACTAACTATGAGGGTATAGGATTCTTTGTCTCAACAGATACATGTAATTTTTAGTTACATATTATATATAAATATTTATATAAATAATTTGATTTTGGTAGAACTGCCCTCTGTTACAAGTTTCACACAGAGGTCAAAAATACAAAAAGCTGAGTCCAAGTACAAATCCAAGGGAGCAGGCAGGGCAGGGTCAAAACAAGGTCAAGGTTCAGTTCACAGGCAAGACTTACTAAACAGGAGTGCTGAAGCGTTAGAATGAAGCTCAACCAATCAGGCCACTGAACTGGGTAAGTACTGAAGACTAAATACTGGAATAATGAGTAATTGACAGTAGCTGGTGAGACACTTAACCAGGTGTGAAGCAGAACGGAAATAATACACAGGAACTACACCAGAAGAAACAAAATAAAACAGGAAACGAAAAAAACAGAGCTAAGAAGCAGGGATCCATGACACTTGGTTCAGGGCTTCTGGACATTTTTCTGAAAACTTCATTACATGCTTCCCCATTCATAACCTTAAAGTTTGGATCCACAGACACATGCTGCTCTTCACAGGGTGTGTGTACAGTGTGGAGTTGCTCATAAGATCACAGCATCATAAAACTGTTTTTTATTCACTGTGGTTATTGTGTAGTTTTTGTGTATGATGGTATTTAAATTAATAATTTCTGTTTAAGGCTTAAGAATTACCTCCATGAAAGTATAAAATATATTATTGCATAATACTTTTACAACTTGCTTTGGAGAAGTGCAGCTTATGCCAAAGGGACTCGAGTGTATGGGATACTGAGGGTAGAGATGTGCCACGTTTTACCACTAGGTTGCCCTGGGGGAGCTCTAAAGCAAAATTAAGCTACTGTTGAAGGGCTTTGATTCAGCTTCGATGGCGACATCTGCTGGATATCTATTGATATTGCATTTAAAACTTGATGCTTCCCAATTTAGTGTGCCCAGTGTGTTTTGCTGTTCCCTCCTTATAGCTTATGAACTGGATCATATGTTATCAGGGAATGTTTTAATCCACTTCTTCAATAACATAACATGTTTTTGGCCTTTTAAAATGAAAATACTGAAATGCAAACTCTTCCTAGAACAAAAAACAGGATTCATGACTTTTGACTTTGTGTGTTGATGCCGCAGGGAAACCTAAGTGAACTGGGGAAGTTGCTGATGCAGGGATCCTTCAGCGTGTGGACCGACCACAAAAAAGGCCACAGTAAGGTATCACTTATTGTATCATCTTATTGTATATTTTTTATGGTTACTACAAAAAGTTACATTTTGGCATATGTGTTCCAGAATAGCCTGGGATGTGGAATGAAGGCCTTGGATAGACATTTGGGCAAGGAAATAAAATGAATAATGAATTATTTCAGGTGAAGGACCTGGCCAGGTTTAAGCCCATGCAGAGACATCTTTTCCTGTATGACAAGATATTGCTGTTCTGTAAGAAACGAGAAGAGAACACAGAAGCACAAGACAAAACTCCATCCTACAGTTTCAAACACATGCTCAAGGTCAGACACAGACAACACTGGTATTTTTTTATTACAAAGTAGCTAACATAGAATTTGTGTTTTAGCTTAATCCTATATAAAGACATCTTGGACAAATTATAAAACTAGTCCTACCAACAAAACTGACATAAATGAATCTCATTACAAAAACAAATACAATGTGTTAAACTTTAAATATTTTCTTTCTAGCAATCCAGGCTTTTTTTTATTTTGCACTGGAACTAAAATCAGAACACATCCAAGCTTGGAGGTTAAGAGAGCAAAGGTTCCCCATACAATGTTGGCTCTTATATTGCCTTCCACTGTTTGTCCCCAGATGAGTTCAGTGGGCATCACAGAGAACATCAAAGGTGATAACAAGAAATTTGAGGTGTGGTACAATGGCAGAGATGAGGTTTACATCATCCAGGTATGTTGAATGCAGCTGGAAGAACAAACCTGTCTTTTTCTTCTGTTCAGCTTGAATGCTGTGGGCGACTTTCTAACGTCTGCAGCGTCATTTGAGAAAATATTCATTTACTCTGATATTTAATGTTTTTTTGATGAAAAACTGCTGATATGTAACTAAGGGCTTGAATGCAAGGCGCACACTTTACAAATAGTGTGATATTTTACAATGTAATAGATGTATAGAAACCGTGAGTTTAAACTAAAACATGTTTTATGTCTGTAATTTATTAACTATTTAATTAAATCATTTAGTCGTGTAGAGGAGAATATGTTTATTTTAGAGATTAATAAAAGGACAAAAATATTGTATATTGTAAAACAAAATGCTAAATTGCTATTGATTTTTGTCACTGATACTTTGGTGGCTTTTAGTATCCACAATCCTCCTCTTGGGGACAGTGTTGTACTACACTGGGCCACTGAGCACCGCCTAACATCTCAGCTGGCTTTTCTATATGCATATTTACTTTTACTTCTCCAGGTTATATTGGGTACAACTGCCATCTAATTTAATACAGTACAACAACTCTGCTATTCTTTCAACTTTTACAAGGTTGTAATTTCCCACTGCTTAAAGGGGGATAGGTTACTGCTGAATAGCAAGTTGTTATAAAAATTTGCTCTTTTTATTAACAAAAATGTGCAAATTTATAGTTGTATTTAACATTTTTATATGTAATAATATATATTATTATATATAATTTATATTTAACACTTATGGTCTATGTCCAGAGAGAACAGGAAAAAGCGGCATTATTATGTTTGTGGTAATATCCTACAACACCCAGAATGCATTGCACTTTGTTGTTGAGCCCGAGATCCAGCCATTGGATTTACCTACAGTAATCCACCGGCTGTGAGGCGTGTTACTCCTCTGCTTTACAGACAAACAATCGGACATTGCTTTGCGTTTTTAAGAAAAGTTTATATTTTTACAGTGTATTTGAATACAGACATTGTTTAGCAGCTTTTTAATTAATCAAAGCAGACAGTTGTTAACTGCTGTTAAGCTACAGATTCCACAGCCACCTTCTTCTTTTCTTTATCTGCCTTAAGTCTTCCAAGAGTCTTCCAGAAGCCTATATTGCCTAAAAATTGAAGTTATTTGTATTAGAGTATTAGTATTAGAGTTGCTTACAGCCACTTAAAGCTAATGCACTAGCTAACGTTACACTTATGCTACTTTTGACAGTCTAAACACGCTAAAAACACTAGCTAAACCAATAAAAGGTAGAATATATTACTTACTCAGTGCTCATGTGACCATTCTGTCCGGGCTGTTTTTTTCTGGTTTCTCCTTGGCATCCTGAAGCTACTATAGGTACGAGTAGTCCTTTGTTTACATGTAGCCCAAAACTGATGATGCCTAACACAAATATGTTCCTCTGTAAGCAGAATCCGCAACTGCAGATCTGAGTGTCCTTTCATTCTTAAATACTAGTCGACATGTTTTTGGTCAACCCCCATTGAAAATTGGTTAAGTATTTCAGAAAGGTCGTAATTCTACTGTATGTTTGTTATGGAGGTGGTTGCTGAGGTTCTACTGCAGAATTAATTAAACAAGTGGTTTTGATGTTTTTGGCCTGTCACTCATTTTAAATAGGCTGTGTGTGACTGTGTCTTTCTCTCCCTTAGGCTCCCTCCATGGATGTAAAAAATATGTGGGTGTCAGAGATTCGGAAAGTTCTTACAGGTCAGCTAGAGGCTTGCAGAGGTACAAACATACACACCCAAACATAACCAAATAATTTCATCCTTGAGCATCCACGTGCTGTAATTATCAGATGTCTAATCCTAACAAAAAACAAACTCCAACTTTAACCCTAAAACTAGAGCAAACAAACAGCCCATTATTGTAAATGCTTTGCACTTGTAAATTGCTTTTGTACTTTACTGGTACTCAGCGCAGTTGTCAATGCTTCTCATTCACCCATTTACACACTGGTGGCAGAGCTGCTATACTGTACAACTTAAGCTTGAGTATAATTTGAATTTGATACATTGTATGATTTTTACATTAGTAATTAATTTTACAAATTATTATATGTGATGAATTAATGTTTATGGAGCCAATTTAGGGTCAAGAGAGCCAAGAGAAGAAAAAAAATCACTAGGGAGTTATTAGCTGGTTTAAGGACTGTTAGAGTAACTACAATATGCATAGATCCTGGTAAAAGGAAACTCTTGTGCACTCACTATAAATTTTTTAGTCTCTGAGTCCACCAATCTCAGTAACCATCTCTTCTCCTGTCTTTCTCTGCTCCTCTCAGTCCTCAGCCACAGTTTCACTTTGTGGTTCTGACTGACAGAAAAACCACTCTGTGTGTCACACACTCTGCCCCACTGACAACTCATCTGTGTGTGTGAGCAGACTAATAACAGCAGCCGTGTCATGAAGTCTAGAGAGCAGAGGCTGTAGAAGGCTTCGGTGCAGAGAATGCATTTGCGTTATTTACTCTGCATGTGAAGAGGTAGAGGAAAATGTAAGTGAGAGGCTGAAATTGACTTTAGAAAAGAATAGAGAGGGTATTGGAAGTTCTATGGAGACAACAGAAGAAAATAGTGGATAAATACACACACACAAAAAGACAGAGAGCCAAAGGAAATTTAGGGTTGAAATGAAGACAAGAAAAGTCAAAAACTTTCTAAGAAGAAAAATGTAAGGATGTGCAGATCCCCTTTACTTCAATAAAGGTTAGCACTGTGGACAGTGATTTATATACAAAAAAACGGTTAACATAAGTTTGGACTTAAAACTAAAGTACTAGTGGAGAGAGTATCACAGACACTAGAGTCCAGCAGCACAGACACTGGTAGGAAAACCAAGCAACATGGTAGAACAGTAGCTTTGTGGTCCTGTCCGGGAGTTGGACCCCACATTTACTTCAGTCAGTTTCCAGTTGTTGCTGGGAATGAGGCAAAATTAGCACAAAAAAAGATTTTTCACCACCAAATTGCTATTCAACATTCTTTAGCTGTGAACAATGTGCGTGCGTGCGTGCGTGCGTGCGTGCGTGCGTGCGTGCGTGCGTGCGTGCGTGCGTGCGTGCGTGCGTGCGTGCATGCGTCAATCCATGTACCAGCCAAATATATTGTTCAGCCTGAACTTTTCTGTGTGATTGATTATTATAGACTGGATACCCATTCATTTCCTATGAATACACTGGGACCACCACAGATGTAACAAGGTTGAATAAAACACTCAAAATTCAATGAAAGGTGATCATCACTTTTGTATATTCAATTGCATAGTGTTGAGGATATTATAAAGCCGTGAATAAATCAGGTCAAAAATATTTCTGACTGTTTTAATTTGTAAATTGGTCAGATTTGACTAGAACATGACCAGAGGGTTAATGTTGTAATGTCAATTGGCTTTGGATGCTATAGTCCTGAAATATCATTAACCAACACAATACGTGTGCTCATATACTGGACCTTACAAGTTAATGTTTACATTTAGTTTGTCATGAGATGATTTTGTACGTTACTGCAGTCCAGTGCACAACTTTGCTTTTAAATGAATTGTCCTAGACTGTGATTTGTTTTAATAATATTTGCTAGTTGGGGTCAATATGTTCAAGTGCCAGTACAATATTCTTTAATTCCTTCATTCCTTCAATTTCAGGAATAGTCTCACTAAAGAAATCTCACTAATAAAAGCAGGTTTCTAATTTTCTTTTTTCTAATTTTGAGTTGTTAGAAAAATGACAAACTGTAACTTCCAGCCCATGTAATACTACATACAGTGATTTACAGTGTTTATAGGTGAGGCTTCCCAATGTAATGATTGGCTCCTCTCATGCTATTAACTGTTACGAACTCCCCCCATACCGCTTGATGAGACAGGTGAGGGGTAGAACCCAAATGCAACGACCCAAACTCCGCACTGAGATTGACAGTTAATTTATTAAACATATACTGTAACACAAAAACATAAACTCACTGCTCGGCAGGACGAAAGCTCTAGACAAAGTCAGAACTAAAAATCAGTACCAACTACCAACCTAAACACAGAGACACCACAAAGTACAAACCTTGGCACAGGATGGGAGATTAGAATAGAATAGAATAGAATAGAATAGAATAGAATAGAATAGAATAGAATAGAATAGAATAGAATGCCTTTATTAGTCCCACAGCGGGGAAATTCCCATCAGCAGCCAGGTTACCCGGCGCTAGTCCGACAGTGAAAGCAATTGCAGTACAAACAATAAAAAACACGCACATACAGTGGCACACAGTACAAGTGGAAACCTTGCTGGAATGTTTTCTTGGGTTCATCAGGACAGATAGATAAGGTCGGAGAGCAGACAGTGAGACTGTAAGGTGGGGTGGGAGGGGGTGTATTTGCATCAGTGTAGTGAAGTGTTGTTTATAGAAGTATGACCGAGGCCGACCAAGATGTTTACAGGTCAGTCCAACAGTTGTCCTTGAAGGGAGTCACAACAGGGGAAGAGGATAGATAGAGGCACAGCTGGTGAGCTAGATTGGACCCGAGAAGGGAGGGGTGAGGGAGAAGGGACAGAGTAATACACAGCCAATTCTAATAAATTTTAACAATCCATGAGTAATTTGTCTAGATCAATACTCCAATCGGTCAGAACTCAGGGCTTCATCGTCTCTTGTGGGACCATGGGTCACCCGTGACATCTCCTCGCCTGTCAGACAAGCCTGTCACCATAGTAACCAAGTGTTCAGTCTGTCTGCAGATTTTAAGCCCTCAGTCCCTTGTCTTCCTCCGAACGGGCTGAGATCTTATTAGTCAGTCCTGCAATCCGGGCATCCGAACGAGCTGAGATGTTACTGATCAGTCCCTCAATCCGGGTCATCCTCTGATGCAAATCATCCGAACGAGCTGAGATGTTAATTATCAGTCCTTCAATCCGACCAGTTGATTAGCTCCATGTTCAAAAATGTTATTCCAGAATAGCAGATCAGGGTGCTCAGAAAAAGACAAGCCAAGGACACTGCAAGCAAAAGCAGAGTGGGAGCAGAGAGAAAACACGTCTGCACTCCTCGAGAGGCGGAAGTTAACGAAACGGAAGTTAACGAAACACAAACTCCACAACTTCAGAAAAACTCCTCAGTTTAAACTCTCAATGTAACAGTTGCACTTACGACTTGTTGTTGCGCTCTGATCTTTACCAAGACCTGGCTCTCAGAGGAAGTCCCAGAATCAGCTGTTCAACTAGAGACTCACTCCATTCACTAAGGAGACCAAACTGCAGCATTGGGTAGGGACAGAGGCGGAGTGGGTGCGTGTGTTCGTAAACAACTCGTGGTGTGGAGATGTGAAGACTGTTATAAAGCATTTCTCACCAGACATGGAGTTTTTGCTATGCCAACCCTACTACCTACGTCTAGATTTTACCGCTGTGTTTTTGGACACAGTTTACATTCACCCATGAGCCAACTCTACAGCCGCACTAGGCACCCTCCATGACACTATCAGCACGCTGAAGACAGCTCGCCCTGATGCTGTTTTTTTCGTTGCTGGTGATTTCAACCATTGTAATTTATGTACTATACTCCCAAAATAAAACCAACACGTAAACATTCAAACCCATGACAAGAAGAACACACTGGATCATGTCTACAGCCATATACGTGGTGCATACAAGGCTGCGCCTCGACCTCACTTTGGTCTCTCAGACCGTAGCCACTAAGGAAGATTCTTCTATTAGCATACAGGACTTTGCTTAATGTCAGGTAAGCCACGTGCTGTGTGCTCGATCTCTTGCTAGATCAGGGAATGAGACAGAGTACAAGGTGGCAAAGTACGAGCTGAGAAGAGCCATAACAACGGTCAAAAGACCATATAAGCAGAGGCTAGATGGTTTCTACTGTACAGCTGATCTCAGGCAGATATGGCAAGGTCTGCAGCACATCACCCCCATTTACAATAACCTCAGCTGAGACACAAAACGCCCTGAGGAAGATCAACATCCGCAAGGCAGCTGGCCCAGACAACATTCCTGGGAGGGCCCTCAGATTGTGCTAAAGAGCTGGCTGATGTCTTCACCTCAATTTTCAAACTCTCCCTCAGCCAGAGCATTGTACTAACCTGCTACAAAACGACAACAATCGTCCCTCTGGAAAAGAAGAGGCCCCCAACCTGCCTGAATGTCTATACTGTACATCCATTCATTTTTTTTGGATATGTCAGCAGCTTTTTTTAGACACTGAGTAAGAGTATCAGAAAATGCTAATAGAAATACTTTCTGTAACATTTTTTATAGACTAAAGAAGAAAAATATTTATTTTTGGATAAGCAGTATGTAACACCGTGTCATGTTTTCCTTGTCTTCACAGAAGCCAGTCAGCTCAACATCTGCGGGGGCCCCACGAGGTTTGTATTGACCTTCATGCCACCCAGCAGGGGTTTAAGACCTTAGATAACTAAACCAAAAAAATCCCACACACAGCAAGCCTTTAATTGTAATAATTAGCATCAGTGGAGAGGAACAACAAGGAACAAACCTTCAGCAGAACCAGGCTGGATGTGGGTGGCCATCTGCCTCGACCGGTTGGGATGAGGGGATAGAGAGAGAGAAAAGCACAGCAACAACAGAGCACAGGCAGGATGGTTGGATCCAGAGCTTCCTATCAAAGACATAGGTGAGGATAGAGTGGGAGAGAGAGAGGGGGGGAGAACCACAACTATTGGAGAGAAAGAGAAAAATTAGTTAAACATGGAAAAATGATGGAAGGTTATTGAATAGAAGACATAGAAGGAGGAGCTCAATGTATAAATGAAGGCCCCCAGCAGTCTATGTCTATTGCAGCTTAACTACTGTAATAGATGGTTCTGATGCTTTATCCAAAAGGAAGGTTTTTAGTCTAGACTTAAAGGTAGAGATTGTGTCAGCTTCTCAAACCTTAACAGGGAGCTGGTTCCACAGGAGAGCTTGGTAGCTAAAAGCTCTGCCACCCGTTTTACATTTAAAGACTCTAGGATCCCTAAGTAGCCCAGCGCTCTGAAAATGAAGTGTTCTGCTGGGAGCATAAGGAACTATAAGTTGTGTAAGATAAGAAGGTGATATATCATTAAGTGCTTTGTAGGTGAGTAGGAGATAGTTTACTATTGGTAAATTAGTTCATAAAGTCAATTATAGTAGGATAGATAGATAGTACTGTAGGCTCAACACAGCTATGACTCTTAGTCAGCCTGGCTACAGTGCTGAAAAGAAACCTGGGGTTGTTTTTGTTTTCCTCAATTAAGGAGGAATATGTTTTTTTAGCTTTTTTATATATTTTTAGACTGTCCTTCTGACTGTCCTAAGCGTTCTTTCCAGCCGCTGCAAGATCACTTATGGTAAATTCAAAAGTTAATAAGAAATAGTCAGAAAACAGAGGGTTTTGGGGAAGAACTATTAAATTATCAGTTTCAACCCCATAGGTCAGGACAAGATCGAGGGTATGATTAAAACAATGAGTGGGTTCATTTACATGATGAGTAAAACCAATAGCGTCCATTAATGAGTTAAAAGCAGTGCTGAGACAAATACTGTCAACATCTACATGAATGTTAAAGTCTCCCACTACACTGACCTTATCCGTGCTAAGAACTAAGTCAGATAAAAATTCAGAGACTTCAGTTAACTTAAGTCTGGGTGAGAAAGGCTCAGAGTGAGGCTTTCAAATGAGTTATAACTGTGTTTAGGTTTAGCAGTAATTAATAAGCTGCTACTCCTCCACCTCTACCTGTACTTCTTGGAACATGATAGTTCATGTGACTCATTGGAGTCGACTCATTTAAAGTAACATATTCATCCTGCTGCAGCCAGGTTTCAGTGAGACAGAACAGATCTATGTGATGGTCACTTATCAAGTCATTTATTAACAAGGATTTAGATTAGAGATATCTGATATTTAATAAACCACACTTTATTAACTAACTGTTACTTTGTTCTGTAAGAGGAATTGTTTTAATGTTTAAGAAATTCTGGTAAGTCACTCCACTTCGATTTGTTAGTGATTTGTATAGTTTAGGTGGTCTGGGAGCAGACACAGTCTCTATGCGACAACTAAGACTAACGTTACATTTATGTTGATACCAGCATATGTATTGATGTCTGACAAACAAAAGTTTCTTTCTTTAAAAAATATAGTAGTCTAGCTGCATTCACACAGCTTCCAGTAATCGACATTCAAACTAACTTACCAAACTAATCCTACAGGTGAAGCAAGTTACCTTGATTATTAACGACAACCTCCTATTAGTATAATATAAACCAATCAACCATTAGCATTTTCAATGTTACATCAATGTCACCACAATGACTGACATTATTTCAACCTGTGACCTGACACATGACCTGTTATTAGAATGTGGAAGTACCCGTCCTGCTACTCTGCTTCAGCCATATTGTCAGTTCTTACTCTCCTTCAACAGGAATGTGTGTAAGATGGTGTTGACGCAGTCTTCATCAAGTCCAGAGTCCAGCTTCAAGAGGACCAACCGCAGTCCTATGATGAGGCAGAAGAGAGGTGAGAAGTTACTTGGCACTGAAACAATTAAAATCTTACTATCAAAAATTCCGAAGCCACAGAGCTACTGGTTGGTTCATTCTCAGTTGTCAACAGTTTATCTGTAGTGTTCATAGGATCCACCATCTAACATCACCTACGTGTTTTAGTGTAGTGACATAATCATCTTATAATTGTGAATTTCTTGCATTGTTTTGCATTTGAAGTGTGTCATCATTGTGAAGTGATGATCAAACTTAACCTTATTGTCACATAACACCTGCCCTTTCCTGTGGCTGTGGTCTATACGCCACGTATACGCCAAAACACCTCAGTCTAGTATATTGACAATTAATCCATCCATCTGTCTGTTAGATATTTGATTGAGAATCATTTCGTACTCCTCAAATTAACAGGCTCTCTCTCTGTCACGGCGCTCTAGGTAGCGGACCCACATGCACGGCGGAGACAAAGCTCGGTGATAATACGGATTTATTAGAACTCGTTGTCAGGCAGGCAAAGGTCGATACACAACTGAGGCAGTAGCGGTACATGCATGGATCAGACAGTCGGTGGTCAGGGGCAGGCTTAGGTCAGACTAACGGCAAGGCAGTATCACAGATGAGGCAGGTGGCAAGGTCAGGAAAAGCAGGGTCAGTCACAAAACAATCACACAAGACAATCTGGCAGGGAACTATGAATAGAGGTGGTGCTTAAGTACTGGGTGACTGATTACTGATGACATACAGGTGGAGATAACTAGGACAGGAAGTAAAGTAGCGCTAACTGGGTAAGGAGCTAAACAGGAAGTGGTGACAAAATAAAACCGGAAATGAGTGAGTGCAGTGGCTAAATGACATGAGCTGTGACACTCTCAGGCCTCTGCAAACACTGGAAGAACGAAGGGTTCACTCGTGTCAACTATGTATTTGTCTTCTTTGAGTAAAGACGGCAAATAAGCGACATGAAAGTAATACTAATCCTGTTTGCACCGCTCATGGTCATAAATTTGTGATTAGTCTAATCTAGTCTAGTCTTTTTGCTGTTGTTCAGGTTTGGGTAGTTTAACAAAACATATGCCTGGGTAAATGGTTCCTATATAAATAGTATAGAGTAAAATAAACGAGACCAGGCAAAGCTGCAGGATGCAGAGACAAAGCGGTGATCCAATCATTTCCTTTTCCTGCAGCTGCCAGTCTGTGCAAAAGTACAGAATAAAAATGTGTTTTGTGTTAAGTTGCTGTAACCCTTGACGTCACAGTTTAGATCTGCTTCCGCTTTTATTCTGAAGGACATCCTGCCATAATCACACCACAGCTGTTTTCCCTGTCACTACCGGTCCTCATTATACACACCTGTCAATAATCAGTAATCTGCATCAGTATATAGTCTCCACCTCACACACTCTCCAGTTGCCAGATTGTTGCGTGCATTCCACCACTTTCCAGCGTCTTTGTAGTTTGCCTAGCCTTGTGAACAGAACCTTGTTTCTGACCACCGTGATCATCGTCTGCCTAATCCTTGTCTGCATTGTCTGCCTTTCCGCCGAGTCTAAATGGTGTCAATTCTGCACCTTATTCTGACCACGAGTTTGCCCTGTCCTGAACGGTATTGTATTCTGAACCTGCACGTTAACGAACCCTGCCTGTCCACGGAAACGAGACTGCTTGATCCATTGTACCGAGAACTGTTGCTTACCTGTGAATGACCCTGCCTGACTCTGACCCTGCCTTTTGCTGAATAAATCCCTTTTTCACCATCACACAAGATTGTCTGTGCTGTGCATGTGGGTCCGTCATCTACGGAGGTTTGACAGTTGATGCTATGTTTGATGATTTAAATAGCTTCATGTGTAATGGCATGTTTATCAGATATCTCATTTCAAGTGCATACCTATGGGAAGTTCTTCCTGGAGAATGAAGTGTTTTAAAACAGTCATGTATTATTCACAAAGCACTAATGTGTTTTAATGTGTGGCATGTGTGAAATGCCTCATGGTGTTTGGTCCATTCCCAAGTATACACACACACACACACACACACACACACACACACACACACACACACACACACACACACACACACACACACACACACACACACACACACACACACACACACACACACACAATATTGTTCTTATATTTTGTAGATGCTTTGCAGCTTATCTCATCATTTATCGTCTCGTCTTTTCTTCAGCATTCCTGCTGTACTAAGCCCTGCTCCCTCTTGCTTTTCCACTCAGTTGATGCTTCCAGCAGCCAGTCAAACCACTCAGCTGCTAATGCTAGAAAACGCTTCACGTTACAGGGCCTTTCCAACAGAAGGTCTCTCCCAGCAGGTAACAGTGTGATGTTGAACGGATTGTCTGGGCCACACGTCATACTGTAAATCTTTGTTGACGTTGTCCTCATTGCTTCATGTGATTTTCTTTGTGTGATGGCATATGTAATAACATTTATCATGTTATTTGTAAGTATGTTCATTAACTTTTCTTTTTCTTCATCTATATCAGTGTTCTGTCTTTGTCAGGCAGGTCTATCATAATAAAAGCCAAATAGTCACTGCTCTGATCATGTATCTGAATTCTTCTAATCTCCAAGTCTTCTTGACTGGCGCAGGCCGTAGTCACTTTGGTGCCCTAAGCGAGATTGTGATTTTGCGCCCCCTGGCCAACTGCCTAGTTTGCCCATGCCCAGAGCCGGCCCTGTTTTTGACATTTGAAGGCTTATTTTTGGGAGAGTAAAATTCGAGTCTTACCACATTCACTGGCATCTAATAATCTTAGTCTAAACAAAACATGTTAATGAGACTAATAAGTATGGCTTTTTTAAGTTGGATAACAGTTTTGGAAATAACTGAACTGCCAACAACTTTCCGACAGCTATTGGTCTTTTTTGATCTAATATCCTATTTCAATGTGAACTTCGAAATAGATCATTGTAAACTTTTTTATCAGTAACCTTCCCTAGAAGAAATGATGACTTCATGTTTTTGAAGCAGGACAACAACCTTGCAAAGATTAAACAAATCAGCCAAAGAATGTATGATTGGTTCATCTTTTAAAAATTGGGTAATATTCTGAACTGTGTTTAAGAATTCATTGTTCATTGTTCATTGTTGAAGCACCTGTTCCTGAACATTCAGAAAGTACTGGTCCCCACTCAAACTGTTTTGTGAGATTGAGTGGAAAGTTAATCACAGTAAATGTAGACCTAGGTTCCTTCTATGGAAAACTGAATATCTGTTATTTTTGTCCTTTATTTACATTAGATGCAATGTCTTTACACCTCTTCTCTTTGGCTTCAACATTTTCATCATTGTGTTTTCCTGACTCTGACTCTGGTTCTTCATTCTTTCGGCTTTCTTTCTTTCTGCCACCACTTTTACTTTAGAGCCCGCTGCTAAAGAGGCAGACGTCCCCCGCCGCTTCTCCCTCACCTCTTCTCTTGCATCCTCTTCTACCTCCTCCTTTGCTAGACGACGCACAAAAGGTACCTCATTAGCAATTAGAATTGTAGTTTTTTTTTTATTTGCACTTATATATGTAAAACATATGTAACAGACATATTTATGTCAATCAATTAATGTAATGCAGCACTATGAAAATGAGGCAACATAAATGTGGATCATATTCATTTATTAGAACAGAACAGTATTTTCTTACTTCCTGCAATGCAAAGATGCAAATTAAATGTTAATTGAAAATAAAAATATTGTCAAGGGGAAAAAAGTAAATGAGTTTTGATACGCTCGACATAAAAGGCAGGAAATAGGAATTTGATATGCTGACATTTAGGATGTACTGTGACATTAAGTTGCAGCGGACATGCAATTTATCAGTGGAATATAAATGAGAAATGCTTCTTGAAGCAGGCTGCTGGAGATTAAAAATAGTTCCTCTTTCATCCATTTCCACTCAGTACTTTTTGTACTTTGATTGTAACTTTTGCAACAACTGAAAGCACTGCAGACAGAAAGGCAGGTGAACGTGGGCCGTGGGTACAGCTGTTTAGCCTCTGGATCTTTTCATTTACGCTTTGCTCTTATTCACTAAAACAAGCTCCAGTTATTGGATTATCCTAATTTATGTTTACATGGCTATAACCTAAACTTATCATATTTTCCGGGCTTAGGTCACCATTTAAAACATGATAAAATACATTAAATAACAAAACTTTTGACTTGTCACAGGATTAGGTTGAGTGAATACAGCAAACATGGGATTTCAATGGATTTTAGAGGGTTAACATTTTAACCATGGGATTTATTCCACAGGTGTTTTCACTTTTCATCTTGTTTCACATGCAGCATATACTGAACATGATTTTAGAATTTTAGAATATTTAATATTAATGTTGAGTGACTAATACTGTTACTGCCAGAAGATCCACTGGTCGCTAGGTTTTATGGAGTTTGCATGCTCCCCGTGCTTCATTCACTGATTCAGCAACCTGTATAACCAGTCTACAGCCCATATGAGCTAGGTGTGGCTACACTCCACGTGTGATCCTGTAAAGCAGGGCTGTCAGACTGAAGCCACTGCTGGTTTTCCCAACTTTTTTAAGGTCTTTGCTCTAGCTCCTACAGATTACATTGATGTTTTCAGTCAGGTTTATACAGTCACTCGAAAGCTGAATAAGCCAGCTAACGCCTGATCGCGGTGATGAGCAGAGAGTGTTGGAAACCAGCAAAATAGCCAAAAATGTAATAACATTCCGATCTAACTCTCATCTCTTGTTTCATGTCTTTTCCTCTGTCTAGGCCCCCTGTCTGTAAGCTTAAAGAGCAAGAGACATGAGATTAAAAGTGATCCCACACCCTATGGTTATGAAGGTACATTAATGTGTCAAAACACAGCAAGCATGTCATTCAGTGTAATTATGGGGTGCCAAATGTAAAAGGAGCACCTATAACTAGTTTTCTCGCATTTAACAAAATGACACAACATGTTTTCTCACTTTTAGTTAAATGTGCAAAAGTTAAATGTTAAATGTTAACGAACTCAATCGCCTCAAACAGTGCTCGCAAACCCCGCCCACATCTGATCTGGAAACTTTTGTTTTTAGCCTGGACGTAACTTCGGCTAGCTAGTATAGTTAGCCAACTAATTCTCCACCGGCGCCACAGAAATATTCTTTTTAAACCTACTTGACTCCTCATTAATGGTGTTTACGACAGAACAGCAGTTTGAAGCGGAGCCTCAGCCCGCACACCTGCCGTTACAGCCCGTTCAATCTCCCCCAACGGGAGGGAGTCGGAGCTGGCGGCCATGATGGCTTCGACTTCAGGCTTCTCTCCAGTATTTTCGTGCACCGATCCAGAGTCAGATGTGGGCGGAGCTATGCGTACTGTTTGACGTGTTTGAGTCCGCGTCACTGATCTAGGATAATAGGGGGTGGAGTCTACTTAAATATTCAGTTTGATCATTTAACATTTACATTTAACATTTAACATTTAACATTTACATTTAACATTTACATTTACATTTAACATTTAACATTTACATTTATATTTAACATTTACATTTAGACTTTTGCACATTTAACAAAATATGAGAAAACATGTTGTGTCATTTAGTTAAAGGTGAGAAAAGTATTTATAGGTGCTCCTTTTACATTTGGCACCCCATATGTAATGGGGGTTATTTGCCTGTTTTTTTGTTCATTAGTTGTGCTGTAGTTGTGATGTATTTGGTTAGTCTTTTGGTTCATTTTTAGTAGTACACTCGCTGTGCAAGCATTGTTTACGTCTTTTTGTTGCATGCCTGTTTTGATAACTTCTGTTCCATTTGTAATATGTTGAGAGACACAAGCACCTGACGTATCAGATACCACATGTGCTGTGCATTCGGTTTGCTGATGAGGGCTTTTGTTAGCTTAAAACCTGCCCCGTTTTACATTTTGATTGTGATTGATGATGACACAAAGAATGCACGTACCTTTACTTCAGATACTTTGAGCGGTGCTATGGCCACAGTCAGGAAACGTCAGAGCATGACTAACAACAATACCACCACTGCTGGTCGCACCTCAGGTCTTCCTAGATCCACGTCCCAACCAGGTAACTGCTGAGGAGGCCTCATCTTTTACAGTAACATGTATTTATTTAATTTTACTTATGTGTGAAAAAAATTATATTGTTTTAGATATGATAATGTCATTTGTGTTTTAAATTTATTGTGCAGTTTACGTTCTTGTATGCAACTTTTCTGTACTTTGAAACCCCCAAATCATATTCACTGATTATTCAATCCAAGTCCAATCCGAGTTTTCCTTCATGAGCTTTATTTTTTTTCTAAGCTAGAAGAAATATTGTTAAAAAAAGAAATCGTCTAAGACCTACCACAGTGGAAAAACTGATGTTTTTAAATAAAAAAAACAATGATGTGTCCCCAAAACCATAATTACTGGCCACAACATTACAAAAGCACAGTAATTGTCCATACCCCAACCACCCTCATCATCAATCATTTTCTATAATGCCAGTGTGTGTGTGTGTGTGTGTGTGTGTGTGTGTGTGTGTGTGTGTGTGTGTGTGTGTGTGTGTGTGTGTGTGTGGATGGATGGATGGATGGATGGATAGATGGATGGATGGATTGATCGACCACTACAGCTTTCCTCTGCTCTTTGTCCATCCCCACAATGTCTGGTTGGTTCGCCATTACCTTCTGTCTGTCTGTATCTGGAAGTCCCACAGGATCTTGGCTCGCTCGTTCTCTACCACCTTGGGAGGTGTTTCCCACTTTGACCTTGGATTTTCCAGTCCATACTCTGCGCAGATGTTCCTGTATACTATGCCAGCCACTTGGTTATGGCGTTCCATGTATGCTTTCCCTGCAAACATCTTACACCCTGCAGTTATGTGCTGGATTGTCTCAGGGGCCTCTTTGCACAGTCTACACCTTGGGTCTTGTCTGGTGTGGTAGATCTGGGCCTCTATGGCTCTGGTGCTCAGGGCCTGCTCCTGTGCAGCCAGGACGAGTGCCTCTGTGCTGTCCTTCAGCCCAGTCCTTTAAAGCCATTGGTAGGATTTGTTGAGATCAGCCACTTCAGTTATGTTCCGGTGGTACATCCCATGCAAGGGCTTGTCCTCCCATGATGGTCCCTCTTCCAGCATCTCATCCTCTGTTCTCCACTGCCTGAGACATTCACTCAGCACGTCATCTGTCGGGGCCTTATCCTTGATGTACTTATGGATCTTGGATGTTTCATCCTGGATAGTGGCTCTCACGCTCACTAGTCCTTGGCCTCTTTCCTTGCGGCTAGCGTACAGTCTCAGGGTGCTGGATTTGGGGTGGAACCCTCCATGCATGGTGAGGAGCTTTCGTGTCTTAACATCTGTGGTCTGTATCTCTTCCTTTGGCCACCTTATTATTCCCGCAGGGTATCTGATCACTGGCAGAGCGTAGCTGTTTATTGCCCGGGATTTGTTCTTGCCATTGAGCTGGCTTCTTAGGACTTGCCTTACTCGTTGGAGGTATTTGGCTGTTGCCGCATTCCTTGTTGCCTGTTCAAGGTTGCCGTTTGCCTGTGGTATTCCAAGGTACTTGTAAATGTCTGCTATTGTTCCTTCAGGGAGTGAGACCCCTTCTGTGTGGATTACCTTGCCTCTCTTTGTCACCATCCTCCCACATTTCTCGAGTCCGAATGACATCCCGATGTCCGAGCTGTAGATCCTGGTGGTGTGGATCAGCGAGTCGATGTCTCGCTCACTCTTGGCGTACAGCTTGATGTCATCCATGTAGAGGAGGTGACTTATGGTGGCCCCGTTCCGGAGTCGGTATCCATAGCCAGTCTTGTTTATTATTTGGCTGAGGGGGGTCAGACCTATGCAGAACAGCAGTGGGGACAGTGCATCTCCTTGGTACATTTGATGGATACTTGGGCAAGTGGCTTCCCATTGGCTTCAAGGGTGGTTCTCCACAACCTCATCGAGTTTGCAATGAAGGCCCTTAGAGTTCTGTTGATGTTGTACAGCTCCAAGCATTCAGTGATCCATGTGTGTGGCATTGAGTCATAGGCTTTCTTGTAGTCGATCCAGGCTGTGCACAGGTTGGTGTGTCGCATTCTGCAGTCTTGGGCGACTGTTCTGTCAACCAGGAGTTGGTGTTTGGCTCCTCTGGTATCCTTACCAGAGCGAGCTATATAGATAGATGGAGCGGTTCGTTTTCGCTATTTTCAGTCGACTCTCAGTCACCTTTCTGACGCTGATCACACACTTATCACACCCTCATGAGCCGACTGTCAGCAGCCCCCCTCCTTGGTCTGTCTGGGGAAGGTGTTAAAAATGTTAATGAGGCCACCCCCATTTTAGCACCAAAGACGCAATTCCAGGGTAAAACCAAAAGGTGAAGCTTTAGTATCTGACCTGTAGAGTTATGGTCAAACAGCAAGTATAGGCACAGTTCTGAGAACAGGACATAGATCTGATAATATCAGTTCTACACTGTTTGCTAGGGCAGACAGACAAACAGACAGACAGACAGACAATAGTCTGTCTAAACAGTCAACTAAAAAGTTGAGAAAACTTGAAAAGTTGACTTCATTTCAGAATTGAACGTTGTACTAACTGTTTTTTAATCATAGATAAGCATCGGCAGCTCACGCTGCCACAGCTGCCAAACTACCTTCTGGAGGTTTATCAGTTACTGGTTGTATTAGGTTGAGTTGGACTTCACAAAAGTACCTAATGAAATTATTAAATTCTTATTCTATATATTATTCTTTTTCACTTGAATGCAGTGTGTGTCAGTCTGCCTGCTTTAGGAACTGTTTTAAATTGAAGAAAGAACATTTCAATGTTCTAATCAAGCTTAGATGAACATAACAATAGAGAGCCTCTTTTCAGACAACGACCAATCCACAGCACTAGTTAGACTGGTTTCACACCACCCCCTTCTCCCCAAAGCACCAGAGTCCTGCAGTGCTGTTACCTGATGTGATGTAACCAAATACATTTGTGAACTACTTCATCCATCCATCACTTATAAGAGCCTAGTGGTTAAAGCACACAACTTCTCACCCACAGTTTTTAATTAAACTGTTTTTGTTAGTTGGTGGTTTAAAATAAGAAACTTTTATATCCTAAAGCCCTAGACTTAACACTTTCTTTTTATCAAGTTTTATTTACAGATTTTATAAACGTCCAGTTCATTTGACCATTTTCTAAACCAAGTTGTCTGAAAGTTTGGTCACTACATTCTTTTAGAGCAGAAATGTTTCTCAAGGAGCTTCTACATTATATGTCCTTCATGGGGGACATGGTCTTCACACCTTCTCACAGTCCTTTGTTCAACTGATGAGCCAGTTCTTTACAGGTGTGAAGTGAAGCCTATTGTAAATAGAGGATAGTGCCTAACTTTACTCAGACTGAAGGTTACTGCACTTTTGGTAATGTTTCTGCTTTAAGAAAAGTCTGTAAGTTAACTTGAAAATTATTGAGCAATCACAATCAGCCGATTGCGGTGACATTTGGCAGTTAAAGTGACTGAAATGACACAGAACTGAAAGAATATGAGCTGGCATAACTCATAACACATATGTATGCAGATCTCTATATTTTGTGTCACTTGAATTTGTGTGGTAAACAAAAGACACCAGAGGCAAGTTTACACCAGGAGTCTCTAGCTGGGAGCTTCTTTGCATTAACCACTAGGCTGTTGGTCCTCTGAGGGAGTCCTACTGTATGGACAGTAACTAAATTCCTTCATACAGCATTATGTTAACAGAGCCTTGATTTGAGTGGAACCTTTAAAGTTATGGATCCATAAAGAATTTTCTTTTTAAGCAGTTTACAAATATATCTGGTTTTTATGGCTCAGGTGAAGTTGTGTGGAAGTTGAGTCATGTCAACTCTTTCAGTCTGGTTTCCTTCTTGGGGGAGGGTTCATCACACCTACTCACTTTTGTGTCTTTTGTTCACGTAACGAGCCAGTTCTTTGCAAGTATGAAGTGAAGCCAAACTGAAGGATAATATGGAACTTCCCTCAGACTGAGGAAGCTTTTGGTCTATGTCAGTTGTCAAAAAATGCCAGTAAATTTAGAGCTAAACATTACAATACAGTAATACATACGATACAGTATAATTAAAACAAATAAAATATCCATGTGGATGTTGACTGAATGTTTGACTAAAGGGCATTGTATCCATAACAACTGTAATTTTCTACTCGCTTAGACATGACTTAGACATGAATAGCTTTAAGTTCAGTTATAAACTACTTTACATTTAAGACGCTTTATATACATTTAAGACGCGCTATATATATATATATATATATATATATATATATATATATATATATATATATATATATATATATATATATATATATATATATATATATATATATATATATATATATATATATATAGCGCGTCTTATACCTGAAGCACTCGAAACTGCCAAGCAAAGGCTACAAGCCTTGGCCAGCCGCCTAAAGAGATAAACCAGAGACAACGAAGCCAGACGAATAAACCGGCTGTTCGCAACACAACCTGCGAAAGTGTACTCTCAATGGCAGGGTAATAACAGCAGAGCAGACCCACCAAGGCTGGAAACTGAACAGTATTGGAAAGGTATACGGGAAAGGGGGCGTCACACAACAGTGATGCACAGTGGCTGGTAGATCTGAGGGAAGACCACAGCAACCTCCCTGAACAGAATCCAGTGACTATCACAGTGGCAGACATCCAACAAACAAGAGTCTCAGGTATGAAAAACTGGACAGCATCCGGCCCTGACATGATCCACGCCTACTGGCTAGAGAAGCTCACTGCAATCCATGAGCGCCTGGCAGCACAAATGAACCAGCTGCTAAGGGATGGGACCCACTCTGAATGGCTAACCGAAGGGCAAACAATCCTGATAATGAAGGATCCCTCAAAGGGTACAGTCCCATCCAACTACCGTCCAATAACCTGTCTCTACACAACATGGAAGCTCGTGTCAGGCATCACCGCAGCTAAGATCTTCCTACTTCCTAGATCTTCCTCATCTTCCTACTTCCGCCTCGCGAGGAGTGCAGACGTGTTTTCTCTCTGCTCCTGCTTTGCTTTTGCTTGCAGTGTCCTTGTCTTGTCTTTTTCTGGAGCACCCTGATCTGCTTTTCTGGAATAACATTTTTGAACATGGAGCTAATCAACTGGTCACTCAGCGCACTGGACAAAATGTTTTCACAAAGGAAAGAATCTCCAGGAGAACCACTCTGCCCTTTGGCGACTTTTGTCTCCGGCTACGTGTGGGACGCGTGGGATTCCTGGTGCCCCGTGTGTCTGGAGCCTCTGTCCATCGAGGATGCAAAGGATCTATTCATATTTTGGACATTGATAACAGGGCTACTCATGATTGGCTTTGGTGGTGCTCTGCTTTATCGGAAGATTGGAAATATTGGAAAATCTGCGGCCTCCATCTATTCTCTTCCCCTGTTGTGACTCCCGTCAAGGACAACTGTTGGACTGACATGTATACATCTTGGTCGGCCTCGGTCATACTTCTATAAACAACACTTCACTACACTGATGCAGATACACCCCCTCCCACCCCACCTTACAGTCTCACTGTCTGCTCTTCGACCTTATCTATCTGTCCTGATGAACCCAAGAAAAAATTCCAGCAAGGTTTCCACTTGTACTGTGTACCACTGTATGTGCGTATGTTTTTTATTGTTTGTACTGCAATTGCTTCCACTGCTTTCCCGCTGTGGGACTAATAAAGACATTCTATTCTATTCTATTCTATTCTATTCTATTCTATTCTATTCTATTCTATTCTATTCTATTCTATTCTATTCTATTCTATTCTATTCTATTCTATTCCATTCTATTCCATTCTATTCTATTCTATGAAAGGTGGGCACATGGGTCAATACATGAGCGAAGCACAGAAGGGCATTGGTTAGGATACCAGAGGAGCCAAACACCAACTCCTGGTTGGCAGAACAGTCGCCCAAGACTGCAGAGTGCGACACACCAACCTGTGCACAGCATGGATTGACTACAAGAAGGCCTATGACTCAATGCCACACACATGGATCACTGAATGCATGGAGCTGTACAACATCAACAGAACTCTAAGGGCCTTCATTGCAAACTCAATGAGGGAGTGGAGAACCACCCTCGAAGCCAATGGGAAGCTGTACGCTAAGAGTGAGCGAGACATCGACTTGCTGATCAGCACCACCAGGATCTACAGCTCGGACATCGGGATGTCATTCGGGCTCGAGAAATGTGGGAGGATGGTGACAAAGAGAGGCAGGGTAATCCACACAGAAGGGGTCTCACTCCCAGAAGGAATAATAGCAGATATTGAGGACAACTACAAGTACCTTGGAAAGCCACAGGCGAATGGCAACCTTGAACAGGCAACAAGGAATGCGGCAACAGCCAAATACCTCCAACGAGTAAGGCAAGTCCTAAGAAGCCAGCTCAATGGCAAGAACAAATCCCAGGCAATAAACAGCTACACCCTGCCAGTGATCAGATACCCTGCAGGAATAATAAGGTGGCCAAAGGAAGAGATACAGAGTCCTACTAGTCCAACAACCTTTTGAGGGAACGGTGAGTCCGTGGCAAGGAGCAGCATAGAACAAATGCAGTATTGAATGACAATGATCCAGCACAGACTGATGGCCTGGGGAAGTATATGAAAGGGCAGAGAGCAAGCACAGGTGCAAGGAATTGAACTGATTGCAGAGTCTACTGAGGGAGTGGCTGTGGTCCAGAAAAGTGACATGGTTTGGTGAGAGGTAGAGCACCAGCACTCCAGCCCTGGGATCCTAACAATAAGAGCAGATGAGAGCAGTGTTTTACCATAGTGATTTGGTTTGTGCTAGTGGAACCAACCTTCTCTGCTGAGCATTATTATTTGTCCAACACTGCTTGTCTACGGGGGTCTATGTCGTCCTTTTAGTGTCTATTGTGTATAGTATATTTAAAAATATTTAATACCTTTTCACTGCATTTCATGCTGTATTACTTTGCTTGGCATACTACCAAACCTAAGTAAATAACTTTTTATTTAGATTACTCCAAGAAAGATTTTTGTGAAAATTTGAGTGGCCTAGTAGCTCAATGGGTAGAGTGTTGGCCTGAAAAGCAGAAGCAGAAGTTCTATCCCACCAGGGATAGACACACTTCACACTAACTCCTTGGGCGCTCCCATTAAGCTGTAAATGCAGAGGACACAATTTTCTCAAAGGGAATCAATTAAGTATCTTTTCTGGCCTTAAGATTAGTTTTAAGCATGTATCATAGGATCTGGACAAAAGAAGGAAGAGTTTCAAATGAACATACAGGTTTTCTTCTAGCAAGGTTTAAGTTTTTCACTTTAGCTCCATCTATTCAATTCTTTGGCATGAACTCTTTTTAAAATCTCACAATTTAACATACTTAAACTTACTTACTTATTTGTTTAAACTTTCCTAAAGTGTGTTTCGATCAATTAGCACAACTGCAAATTGTTCAACATCAAAATCATGATTCTTTAAAGTCTGGGAACAGGTTTGACAAGGTTTCTTCACCTGCCAACATGTGTGTATGACTATATGTCAGAAATAATGTACAGATAATTTGTTCCACACAGGCTGGACCCAGCGACAGATCCCTTCCATCGACACAGAAGACTTTGAGACAATCCCCTCCAGCTTAGAGGAATACTCTAACTCCTCAGAAGAAGATGGCAACAATAAAAATGTAGGTAACACTGAGCTCACAGTGTATGCAATGATATGTCCAGTTCATAGCAAATCAGTACCACTCACCACAAACACACAAACTAGACATAGAAGCAAAGAATCAGAAATGCTTAAAAAAACAACTCAAAATCACAGATCAGTCATTTTAAATAATAGAAATCACTACAAAGACAGAAAAATGAAAACCAGTTTTGACATACTGCAAAACAAAAATCTGTGCAATGCATACAAGCTAACAACTAAACTAGAACTAGAAAAAAACAAACCTCACACATCTGAAATCGCCTCAAATGCAGGAAAATCTGTTTTATAACTTGGTGTGTATAGATATAAATATAATTTTTATAGTGAATTTGCACCATATGCATACAACTGAATTGATGGATAACGTTTTCTTCACTGCTTGAACATTTCCATGAGTGTGCCTCCCATTAGCAAAGTTTACAGATTTAGAGGAAAGATTCCAGGTGATGAAACTGCTAGAGGCAACACGCCCTTCTTGGTTTTTTTTTTCTTGGTAATATAATTTCCTGTCTGTGTCCTAGTGTAATTATTGATTTGATTCACCTGTGTTCATGTGTATTTAAACTCTGTCTTTCTGTTCAGCCTTTGTTGGTCAGACGGTCAGAAACTGTGTTGGAAAAGTTACAGTCTGAGTTACAAGAGTTTTTGGTTTCGTAGTTTGTGTTGTCTTGTTGATGTCATGTGTTTGGTCTTTGTATAGGTTTGTGCCTGTACAAACCTAGTCCATGTTAAGTTTAATTAGTTTATCCTGCGGGTCAGGGCCAGTTCTGGCAAAGTTGGCGCGCTAGGCAACATCCTAATTTTGCGCCCTCTACTCTACTTGCATCTATGCGCCCCCCAGACTCACAAACGTGTTTCGGCGCTCTAGGCAAGATCGCGTTAACATGTTTTTTTCTGAAGGCTTGGAGTGGCGCCCCCCCCAAGCAGGTGGCCTATGCCCAGCTGTGGGTACAGTGCTGTTAGTGTCAGGGAGTAGAAGGAAGTAATACTTATCTAGTTCTACCCCCTTTTATATTAAATTTAATCTTCCTATACCATCAACATTGCCAGTACAAGAGGATGCAATAACACTTAAAATATTAATACCAATATTACCCACCAACAAAATTATACACTATCTAAACCCGAATATTGTAACATGTAGTGCCCCCCAAACATCGGGCTTTAGTGATTTTATTAGTGATTTTATTTATAATACTTTATACTTTATTCTTTAAATGCTCTTCAGCTTAGTCTTCTTTCAGCTTTAACTACTTCAGCTTACTTTTGTCACGGCTTGGCAGGAGTGAGCAGAAGAGATCGACCCAAATGCACAGCTCGAGTGACAGGACTTTAGGCTTTAATAATATTAATCCAAAACAGCAGTCAAAAGCGTAGTCAAGCAGGCAGTGATCAAAACTAGTAATTCAGAGATCCAGCAGAAGTACAGGCAGGTATAAAGCACAGTCATGATACAGGCACAAGTCAAAAAACTTTAGACTTACTGGGTTTGCTGGAAGGTTGAACAACAGGGTGCTTGAACAAACAATCTGGCAGAGAACAAAGGAACATGCTGGTGGCTAAATACTGACTAATTGCAAGTTAACCACAGCTGGGAGATCACGTGACAAAAGGCAAAGCAGGTAAAAAGCATGATAGAACAGAAACCGGAAATACTACCAAAATAAAACAGGACATGCATACCAAACCTCAGACAGTGTCAACTTTAAGCTACAGACACTGTTTAAACTATAAAACAGTCTTCAGCTATTCAACTATTAATCTTCCATTCAGCGTTGTAAAATCTTTTATACTTTCTGATCTATAGCAGTTTACTGTAGATATTGTGTGTTTTTTTTTAACTTTTCCATTAGTGTGTATTACGTGAGCTAGAGTGCGTGATGTCACAGCTAAAGTGTAAAGGAACGTTTTTTAAAGACAGAACTTTTCTCTTTAACTCATCACTACAGCCACAGTTTTTAAGGTATGGATATATTTTTTTCACTCATTCAAAGTCATACTTATCTTCTTTCTAATGATCTGCCTGGTTAAACCCTCAGACCTATACTTTAGTCTGTATATGCCTCAAAGCGCAGGGAGTTCCACAATTTCTCCCATAGACTCTTAATGCATTTGTCTTTGAGACTTTTTTGGAGAAACACCCAAGAATGGCATTTTGAAATTGCGACTGTGGCCACAGTGATACCAGTTGCTCATTAAAGCCTTGGCATTCATTAAGTAAAGTTATTTTTTGATAATTAGTTTGCTGTAACAAGCCTGTTTAGCAGAGGTGCAACTATGCTTTCACAGAGCAGAGAGAATGGAGCCGATTTCTCCTTTTGTCTCCATGACAACGGCGCAACTGCAGTTTCGACTGACAGGTCAAACTCCTGATTCTCAGTGTAGCAGCTCTATGCATATTCCACAATTAATTTATATATCGCCAAATCACAACAAAGTTATCTCAAGGCGCTTTACATGATTTAGCCATTTTCAGCTATATTTTAAATGTTTTAGTTACTTTCAACAATTCATTAGTAATAATTTCCGCACGAAAGCATTTACTGTGCATTTTCCTCTGGAAATGCTTTATCTAGTTAAATATGTCTTAGTGAAACCATCATTTATCCAGTGTCTATACTAATCACTCATTATCACTATACTTTCGTTAAATGTCCATTTTATATTTATATTTAAAATGTTCTATGTTAGTACTTTATATCCTCCTTAAAATTATTCCATATTTTTACTCCATCTATAGACTTACAAACTACTGTATGTCTTTATTCAGACACACTCAAATGTACCCTTTTGTTAAAAATGTAAAGGAATGTCTGAACATTTGTCTGTTAGATTCAATTGTGCTTCTTTCAGCGCAGAGACATTATGCATCTGGCTCTCAGCTGTCTGTTGCAAGGCAACTTTGTACTCCTCCATACAACATAACTCTGTACGCTGTACTCTGGCTCATGCAAGTAACCATTAAAAATAATGTTGGACTGAGCAGGGTGCGCTCCTGCAGGCTGGCTCCGCCCCCTCCCAGCCTGACTGTTGCTGCCGCTGCTACAGAGGAAACCAGGACACACTAGTTGTAGTTTTTGAGCCCACGGCAAACCATCTGCCAAGGTGACTTACGGGAGGAAGAAATGATAACTTCTCTGCATAGAAATTATTAGGAGGCCCATTGAAAAGTTTTCCTTTAAATGCAATACTCACCATTGATGACAGCAAATCACCCACCTAAACAAAAAGCGGAGGGAGATTTCGGCAGATTCATTAGATGCAGCATGTGGAAGAAGTAAAAACAAAGCAAAACAAGCTCATAAATGACATAGCTAAGTGGTTAGCTACAAATTGCAGGTGTTGGAAGATGGAAAAATTATGTTGGGGAAAAATTGAATCCCCTTTTGTAGTTGTACCTTAAATAGGAGAGACACAATCAGTTGAGACCTTTTAGGAGTTTTACTAGCACAGGAGTGAGCAGTTTACAGCAGCAAAGGCAACTTCCTCTTACTCAAAGAGAGAAAAGAGTAGAGCTTACTATATACCTTCGAGCGGTGCATGGTCATACAGTTCAGGGGAAATATTCTCTTCACAGAGCAAGCATGAAGCACATGAAGGACAAAGATGCTACAAAAGGTACTCCCTATTCTTGATAAAAAAGAGAAGTTCTTCTTCCTTCTGCTTGCCAAGGTTACAGCTTAATCTGGTTATAGCAAATCAGCAAAATATGTTTCAATAATTAAATGCAATACTTATAATACATACATATTAATAACATATATATTTTATTATATTATATATAAAATAAAATTGCATCGAATGATGGCACTTGTGATCTTTCCTCATGATGCACCATCACAGGTAGAATACACGAGTTGTATGAAAAGGAGAGGAAAATAAAATTGACTGTGTATCAACTGTTGCTTTCACTGGAGTAGTAGTTTTATAATGAAAATGTGATATGATAATACTTTTGAATTTATTACAAAATACTTCTTATATTAATGTGTTAATCGCGACTAATCACCGAAAACTCAAAAAAAAAAATTTAATCGCTGCCCAGCACAAGTATCAACATTTATTAAATCATTTTATTTTAAATCATATTTTCTGTGTTCGAGTTGTTTGCATTTGGGTTCTCCCCTTCTCCCCTTTTTCCTTTGCCCTGACCCATGGTCAACTAACTCTTCCTGACCTATGGTCCCTCTAGGAGGGTTTAAGAATTGTCCCTCAGTCCTGTTTCCCCGGTAGTGCGCTAAGGATGCAACGGAGTCACAGCTATGTGCAGTGTGCACGTGGGCCATAGTAGCCCACATCCTTCCTTTGTCCTCTCCTTGCTAAATTGCGAGCGTGGAGTCCAAGCTCGTTGAGAGCAGTAGTTTCCCCGCTTGGTGCACGCATAGTAAACCATTTCTCCTCCACTGTTTCTTCAAAGTCTGTTCACACTCGCTATCCTGACACTCCTTTATATCGCCAGTTTGAAACAGACACAGCATAACTGTGATGTTTTTCTCCAGGGTGATACCAATTGCTTTGGGGTGCAGCTTACCTATGAATCTCAGAAGGTGGACTTCTCCCAGGACAGAGGTCACCTCGTCCAGTTTCTGGAGGATGCAGAGAATGTACATTGGTAAGTTTACTCTGGTGCCACAACAGGTGTGGGAGGTCGGCCAGTAGTTTCTGCTCCTTAGTTCAGTCAAAGCCACACTAGATTTACAAAAAAAGGGCTTCTCCTTCCTTCTCACGTCACGTCCTACCAGCACACGTTAATTCATACAATAGCTCATAGTTTACAAGAGTCAAGACAGAAAGCACACTGGTGAGTGGTGGTGTTGAAAGGCGGAGGAAACTGCAGCACGGTCATTAGCCACTTAAGTCGAGCGCTGGGCTTCTCCCAACCAATCCCAAGCCACCACCTCCAACAAGTGACATCGGCCCCCTGTGTTGTGTGTTTGACTTGTGCTTTGCTATTATTGCTGGTATTAATAATTGAATTCAGTTTGTATATATAAATCCCAATTCACTATAACTATAGTCATGGCACTATACAAAGTAAGGTCTAAGACCTTACAGAATTCAAAAACTATATGCTCTGGAAAACTCAAACAAATTCTTTCAGTTATCTCCCTCAACAAGTAAGCTAACCTCCTCTTAGTCACTACCTCATTTTTCACTGAGACTTTTAATACTTAAAATTCCATGCAGCACTATCAACAAAGCTCTCTCCCTATTTATGGTTAATGTGGCTGCTGGCTGGACTTAAGCTTAAGATGGCTGAGTTTAGCTTCAAACTCGAACTTGAATCGTCCAGAAGGCAAATGTAAAATATATCAATCCAGACAGACAAATACGTTACCAACATACATTTGATGAGGGATACAAAAACGATTCATTCAACAATTGTACTATATCTCTGATTGAAGCGCTTTATTAAAAGGCAGGTAGAGTTATTGTATTCCTTTGTATTTATTTGACTGTTGCTGTAGCACAACACCACTTATTTGGTTCAGTGGCTGGAGCGTTGCGCTGCTGATCCCCAGGTTTTAGGTTCAAATCAAATTGTAATAAATGGCCATGGGAATCGTTTGCTCTGGTGACCCCTGCTAAAATAATGACTCCAAAAGGCCTAAATAATGCATTTCCATAGGAAAATGCTGAATGTATTGCTGAATAGCTGAAGCATCTAAAGCACAGATGAATGTATCTGAAGAGAATCAGGAATTGTTTAAACAGAGCTGAATATTTGTAGAAGAAGCTGAAGTTTCAAATTGAAGAAACCTGAAAAAGATTTGCTGAAATTAAAGGAGGTAAGTAACATTTGACATTTGCGGGTTCAAATCAAATTGTAACAAATGGCCATGGGAATCGTTTGCTCTGTTGACCCCTGCTAAAATAAGATATCAAAAAGAACTAGATAAGGCATTTCCATAGGAAAATGCTGAATGTATTGCTGAATAATTGCTGAAAGTAGCGGAAACATTTGAAATAGCTGAAGCATCTAAAGCACAGATGAATGTATCTAAAGAGAATTAGGAATTGTTTAAACAGAGCTGAATATTTGCAGTAGAAGCTGGAGTTTAAAATTGAGGAAACTTGAAAAAGATTTGCTGAAATTAAAGTAAGTAAGTAAAGGTTTACTTAGTTCAATAGCTTAATGTATCAAATCAGCTAAATATTATAATTACACAGTTGTGCGTACAAAAGCTGAAAGAATAGCTCAAAGTTATGGAATTATTCAGTGTAGCTGAAAGTAGCTGCAGAGGAAGTAGTCATTTTAAATTGAGAAAAGTTGGAGCCTTGAAGGAAGCATCTGCAAGTAATTGCTAAACTGTAAAAAGGCTCATTAAGTAATCATAATTAAACAGTCAAACTCAAAGAAAGAGCAATTTAGATTTGGATTAGTGCTCTTATTTAAAAAGGATTTGGAGGACATGTGTGGGGGTAATTAATAAACTATAAAACAGCCTTATTATTTAGCTGTCATTAACCAGTGAGAGGTGTGAAAATGACTAATAAATCTAATAATTACAATTGGTGCTTTTATTTTGAAAGGATATAGAAAATACGTGTTGGTAATTGCTAAATTGTAAAATACAGGTAGTATAATTAACCACTCATATTAAAGTAGTTGAAAGCAGAAACATTGCTATTTTAAGCTCAAGTGCTGGATTGGTACTTTTATTTTGAAAGGATATGATGGAAGCATGTCTAGGTAATTGCTAAATAGTAAAATAATATTATCTTATTATCTAGTCCCAATAAACCAGTTGAAATATTATGAAAGGATTTGGAGGAGGTGTGTGTGCTTAATTGCTAAACTGTAAAAAAGGTCTCATTACCTAGTCACAATTAACCATGCAAAAGCTGAAATGGTGCTATTAAAGCTGATTGGAGCTTTTATTTTGAAAGGATTTGAAGGAAACATGCAGGTATAAGCTAAACAGAAAAATTGTCTTATTAAGTAGTCATAATAAACCAGTTGAAAGCAGAAATGTTGCTATTTATACCTAAAGATCTGGATTGGTGCTTTTATTTTGAAAGAATATGGTAGAAGCATGTGTAAGTAATTGTGAAATTGTAAAATAGTTTTACTAACTACTCATAATAAACCAACTGAAAGCAGAAATATTGTATTTATAGCTAAAGATCTGGATTGGTGCTTTTGTGTTGAAAGGATCTGAAGGAAGCCCATGCAGGTAATTGCTAAACAGTAAAATAGTCTCACTAGGACTACTGGGTTTTCTAAATATACCAGTTCCAACTACAAGGTGTTCAAATGATCTGCTCGGCTAGCTGACACCCTGAATCATCTGTAAACAGCTGCTATTGTTAGGTAAAGAGGGCCATCACTGACGCACTCTAGGTGGTGGGTTGCGTGGGCTTGCTGACCCTGCGCCTGCCTGCAAGGCTGCACAGTTCCTATGCATCTATGAGTGACATCCACTGTTACAATGTTCCACCGCTATGTGCTGTGGTGGAAATTTCCCCATAAAGAGGCAGATGAGAGAGTTGTCTTTGGTGGAATTTATTATAAAAATAAAGGAAAATAAAAATAATGGGGAAAGCAAATCAAAAGCATGGATGTTGATCGTGCACATCAACAAACCAAAAACCAGCTGGAGAGATCAGTGCACACACCACGAAGGTGTGATGCAAAGAGCCCACGATCCTCAAGTTGCTTCTGCCTTTTAGCTTCTCTGTCCGACTAGGGTGGAATGTCTGTCTAACCCAATTAAATTACATGTACCATCTCCTCCCTGTCGCAGTGTGTGTGAAGATATTTACATTCTCACACCTGCATTGCTGACGTCCAACTATCTGTAAGAAAGGAGCACCAAGTCTCAACAGACAGAGACACAACTCCCTGACCTTGGGTTTGGGAGCTAGAGTTGAGAGTCTATCAGGCAGAGACAACCATTGAACAATCTAGGTGAAATGTCAAATGCATACAGTAAGACAAAACATAAGATATCAATTGCAGAACATAAGTCATAAATCATATAACTGCATAGAAATAAGGAACAATTTTTCCCATAACAGTGCTTGGATTTACAACGTGAAAGGATGAGTGTCATTGTTGCGGTCTCACTGAAGGAAGCAATAAGAGACATCAACAATACAGGCAGAATGGTTGGATCCGCAGCTGCCCATCACAGACACCAAACTTTGAGTCCTATGATACCTGTAGGTGAGGACAGAGAGGGAGCGAGAGTGGGGGGGGGGGGGGGGGTTGGGGGGGGGGGGGGTGGGGGGGGAGAGAGAGAGAGAGAGAGAGAGAAGCACAACTTGAGTGCTCATTGAGTACTTTGTAGATGAGTAGGTGAGTAGGAGAATTTTAAATTCTATCCTACATTTTACAGGCAGCCAGTGCAGAGAAGCTAATGTAGGAGAAATGTGATCTCTCTTTCTAAGTCCTGTCAGAACTCTGGCTGCAGCATTTTGAATAAGCTGTAGGCTTTTTAAGGAGCTGTTAGGACATCCTATGAGTAAGGAGTTACAGTAGTCCAGCCTAGAGGTAACAAATGCATGGATCAGTTTCTCTGGATCCGTCACCTACGATGTTCTGACAGCTTTAAGAGAGGATGCTTCTGATTTTAACTATATTTCTAAGGTGGAAGTAGGCGGTTCTGGAGATTTGTTTAATGTATGATGTAAAAGAGAGATCCTGGTCAAAGATGACACCAAGGTTCCTCACAGTAGAATCTGAAGCTAATGTTATGCCATCCAGGGTGGCTATCTGACTCAATAGTGTCTCTCTCATATTTTTAGGCCCAACAATAAGAATCTCGGTTTTATCTGAGTTTAGTTGAAGGAAGTTTTGGGACATCCAGGATTTGATGTCTTTTAAACAACCCTGAATTTTGACTAGTTGATCTGTTTCATTTGGTTCCCAGGACATATATAGCTGAGTATAATCTGCGTAAAAATGAAAATTAGCAGAATGCTTTCTATTCTATTCTATTCTATTCTATTCTATTCTATTCTATTCTATTCTATTCTATTCTATTCTATTATCTCACCTAGAGGAGACATGTATAGGCTAAACAGAATTGGACCCAGCACAGAACCCTGTGGTACTCCATAGCTAATCCTTGTGCATGTGGAGAATTCATCATTAACATGGACAAACTGGAATCTGTTCAACAAATAGGATTTAAACCATCCTAATGTTGTTCCATTAATCCCGATTCTATGTTCTAGTGTCTGTAATAGAATGTTATGATCAATTGTATCAAATGCAGCACTAAGATCTAACAGGACAAGGACAGAAACTAGACCATTGTCCGAAGCTAATAGAAGATCATCAGTGACTCTAACCAGAGCTGTTTCTGTGCTATGATGTTTTCTAAATCCTGACTGAAAATCTTCGTACAGGTTATTCCCACTCAGGTGGTCAGATAATTGTTTAGCCACAATTTTTTCCAGAATCTTGGAAATAAAGGGTAAATTTGAAATGGGCCTATAGTTGGCTAGTTGTCCAGGGTCAAGGGTTGGTTTTTTCAATAGAGGTTTGATCACAGCCACCTTAAAAGCCTGTGGTACATAGCCTAGTTGTAAAGATTGATTGATTTGATTTAATATGGACGAGCTGATTAAAGGTAGAACTTCTTTGAGTAATCTGGTTGGGATTGGATCTAAAAGACAAGTGGACGACTTGGAAGAGTTAATTATTGAGGTTAACTCCATATGAGTTATGGGGGAGAAGCTGTCTAGGTAAGACAGAGGATTTAATAAATTTAAAGTTGATGGATCTAGACAGTGCTTTCTGTCATTTGGAAGAAGTTGCTGCTGAATGTTTTTTCTAATGGTGATAATTTTATTAGTAAAGTAGTTCATAAAGTCATTGCTGCTGAGATTTAAGGGGATAGTAGACTCAATACAGCTATGACTCTTTGTCAGCCTGGCTACAGTGCTGAAAAGAAACCTGTGGTTGTTTTTGTTTTCCTCAATTAGGGAGGAATATGTTTTTCTAGCAGCACAAAGTGCTTTTTTATATTTCATTAGACTGTCCTTCCATGCAATGCAGTTTACATTTATTTTGTTGGAACGCCACTGTCTTTCTAGTTGTCTAGTCCTGTGCTTTAGGCTGCGGATCTTTGAGTTATACCACGGAGCTAACCTCCTCTGATTCACTGTCTTCTTCTTCAGAGGAGCCACTGTGTCTAACATTGTACGTAGAGAAGCTGCAGCATCATCTACAAGACAGTCAACCTGTTCATAAGTATTAAGGTGACTGTTCTCTGTGTATCTACAAGACATTGAGGCAAAAGATGATGGAATCATCTGCTTGAATCTGACAACAGAGTTGTCAGATAAACATCTGCTATAGTAACATTTCTTTCCAGCTACTGTAGGGTCAATTGTGCATTGTCAAAAGTTAATAAGAAATGGTCAGATAACAGAGGGTTTTGGGGAAGAACTATTAAATTATCAATTTCAACCCCATATGTCAGGACAAGATCGAGGGTGTGGTTAAAACGATGAGTGGGTTCATTTACCTGCTGTGTAAAACCAAGTATTTATTAAGGAGTTAAAAGCAGTGCTGAGACAGTTGCTGTCAACATCTACATGAATGTTAAAGTCTCCCACTACAATGACTTTATCTGTGCTAAGAACTAAGTCAGATAAGAATTCAGAGAATTCAGTTAAGAACTCCGAATATGGAGCAGGAGGACGGTAAACAATACAAAACACAACTGGCTTCTGAGTTTTAGAGTCTGGGTGAGAAAGGCTCAGAGTGAGGCTCTCAAATGAGTTAGAACTATGTTTAGGTTTAGGAGTCATTAATAAATCTGATTTATAAATTGCTGCTACTCCTCCACCTCTACTTGTACTTCTTGGAACATGATAGTTGATGTGACTCATTGGAGTCTCCGTTTTATATTCCGGTTATTTCGTTATTTTCCCTTTCACCTGTACCACATAAAGTCATTGCAGAGCTAGAGCCATGTTCCCAAGAGGTTCACCAGCCGCTTTCAGCGGTGACACACGCATGGACGTTGTTCGGCCCGCTTTCATGTAGACATAAAACTTGTCAAAGTAAAAGAAAGCTCAGTGCAGCATTTGCAATTACATGTTGTATATGAGTAACGAAATAAACGGAATGTAAAGTAAAATGCTTTGAAGAGTTTTGTGTCTACATGAAAGCGGCTGGTCAACTCTGTCAACATGTGAAACAGGTAAGTGGGGGAATAACGGCCCAAAGCAACAGGCTGAAAGAGGAGGCTGTAGCAGAGGAACACAGGTATATTGTATGTTGATGCGCCCAGCCCCCACAGTCAGCGCTTACCTTTGCAATGGGACGTGGATGGCCCCGCCCACTTTTATTCATCAGAATGACATAAAAGGGGGAATAATGAAAAAAACGCAATGTAAAGTAAACCGCATTGATGAGTTTTGTGTCTACATGAAAGCGGGCAGAACGATATCCGTGAATGTGTCACGGACGAAAGCGGCTGGTGAATTTTGTAGGAATTTGCCTGTTGCGCTGCGATGACTTTTATGTGGTACATGTGAAAGGGGGAATAACGGCCCAAGGCAACTTGCTGTTGTAAGAGGAGGCTGTAGCAGAGGAACACAGGTCTTTGTCCTGTATGTTGATGCGCCCAGCCCCCACAGTCAGTGCTTACCTTTGCTACGGGACTGATAGCCCCGCCCACTTTTATTAATCAGACAGATATCAAAGTGACGAATATATATATATATATATATATAGCCATAACCAAGTGGCTGGCATAGTATACAGGAACATCTGTGCAGAGTATGGACTGGAAACCCCAAGGTCAAAGTGGGAAACACCTCCCAAGGTGGTAGAGAACGAGCGAGCCAAGAACCTGTGGGACTTCCAGATACAGATAGACAGAATGGTAATGGCGAACCAACCAGACATTGTGGTGGTGGACAAAGAACAGAGGAAAGCCGTAGTGGTGGATGTGGAAATACCAAGCGATGGCAACATATCAAAGACAGACAGATATCAAAGTAACGAATATATATATATTATATATAAAATATATATATATATAAATATATAATATATATATATATATATATATATATATATATATATATATATATAATATATATATATATATATAGTATATATCTATATATATATATATATATATCTATATATATATATATATATATATCTATATCTATATCTATCATCTACTATATCTCTACTCTCTCTCTATCTCTCTATCTCTATATATCTCTCTACCCACACTCTATTCTCACCCTCCGCGGGTTTCCAGGGATCTGTCGTAGCCACTCCTCCAGTTTGGGGGTCACTGCCCCCAGTGCTGCGATCACCACAGGCACCACTGTGGCCTTCACTTTCCCAGCCTTCTCTAGTTCTTCTCTGAGCCCTTGGTATTTCTCTAGTTTCTCATGTTCCTTTTTCCTGATGTTGCCATCGCTTGGTATTGCCACATCCACCACTACGGCTTTCCTCTGCTCTTTATCCACCACCACAATGTCTGGTTGGTTCGCCATTACCATTCTGTCAGTCTGGATCTGGAAGTTCCACAGGATCTTGGCTCGCTCGTTCTCTACCACCTTGGGAGGTGTTTCCCACTTTGACCTTGGGGTTTCCAGTCCATACTCCGCGCAGATGTTCCTGTATACTATGCCAGCCACTTGGTTATGGCGTTCCATGTATGCTTTGCCTGCCAGAATCTTACACCCTGCAGTTATGTGCTGGACCGTCTCAGGGGCCTCTTTGCACAGTCTACACCTTGGGTCTTGTCTGGTGTGGTAGATCTGGGCCTCTATGGCTCTGGTGCTCAGGGCCTGCTCCTGTGCAGCCAGGATGAATGCCTCTGTGCTGTCCTTCAGCCCAGCCCTTTCAAGCCATTGGTAGGATTTGTTGAGATCAGCCACTTCAGTTATGTTCCGGTGGTACATCCCGTGCAAGGGCTTGTCCTCCCATGATGGTCCCTCTTCCAGCATCTCATCCTCTGTTCTCCACTGCCTGAGACATTCACTCAGCACGTCATCTGTCGGGGCCTTATCCTTGATGTACTTATGGATCTTGGATGTTTCATCCTGGATAGTGGCTCTCACGCTCACTAGTCCTCGGCCTCCTTCCTTGCGGCTAGCGTACAGTCTCAGGGTGCTGGATTTGGGGTGGAACCCTCCATGCATGGTGAGGAGCTTTCGTGTCTTAACATCTGTGGTCTGTATCTCTTCCTTTGGCCACCTTATTATTCCCGCAGGGTATCTGATCACTGGCAGGGCGTAGCTGTTTATTGCCCGGGATTTGTTCTTGCCATTGAGCTGGCTTCTTAGGACTTGCCTTACTCGTTGGAGGTATTTGGCTGTTGCGGCATTCCTTGTTGCCTGTTCAAGGTTGCCGTTTGCCTGTGGTATTCCAAGGTACTATTGTTCCTCTGGGAGTGAGACCCCTTCTGTGTGGATTACCTTGCCTCTCTTTGTCACCATCCTCCCACATTTCTCGAGCCCGAATGACATCCCGATGTCCGAGCTGTAGATCCTGGTGGTGTGGATCAGCGAGTCGATGTCTCGCTCATTCTTAGCGTACAGCTTGATGTCATCCTTGTACAGGAGGTGACTTATGGTGGCCCCGTTCCGGAGTCGGTATCCATAGCCAGTCTTGTTTATTATTTGGCTGAGGGGGTTCAGACCTATGCAGAACAGCAGTGGGGACAGTGCATCTCCTTGGTATATGCCACATTTGATAGATACTTGGGCAAGTGCCTTCCCATTGGCTTCAAGGGTGGTTCTCCACAACCTCATCGAGTTTGCAATGAAGGCCCTTAGAGTTCTATTGATGTTGTACAGCTCCAAGCATTCAGTGATCCATGTGTGTGGCATTGAGTCATAGGCTTTCTTGTAGTCGATCCAGGCTGTGCACAGGTTGGTGTATCGCACTCTGCAGTCTTAGGCGACTGTTTCGTCTACCAGGAGTTGGTGTTTGGCTCCTCTGGTATCCTTATCAATGCCCTTCTGTGCTTCGCTCATGTATTGACCCATGTGCCCACTTATCTTAGCTGCGATGATGCCTAATATGAGCTTCCATGTTGTGGAGAGGCAGGTTATTGGCCGGTAGTTGGATGGGACTGTACCCTTTGAGGGATCCTTCATTATCAGGATCGTGCGCCCTTCAGTTGGGCATCTGGCTGTACCTTGGGCATCGGTCTTTTCATTGCACCTCTCTGTGCCTCTGTCATTTGGCTCACTTCCCTCCGAGCTGCCTTGATTTTTGCCTCCAACCTTTGATTCCATGGTGGGTATTGTTTCTCATGGTTGATCTTATGGCCAAGCACCTCTAGGATCACTGATGCTGAAGCGTATATCAGCTCATTGGTTTCTGTGATTGTTGTGGTAGGGATCGCTCTCAATGCTGCATTCACATCTTCCATGAGCCTTTCTGATGGTACTTCACTTAGCCGTTGTAGTTGGCTTCGGGGTTGCCTGTTCAATCTCGCCATGATCTTATCTTTCAGGTCAGTCGCTGCCTCGCTCAGCGTGTCTGTGCTCATTGGGGCTTCGTACCCAATTTCCGGTTGGGGAGATGGTGAAACCTCCCCTCTGACCTGGCGTCCTGGCTCCCCCTTGCCATAGCATTTGTGTTGTATCTCGTCAATCTCAAGTTGTGATAGCACTTGCCGTTTGTGGATGTTGGAACACTACTAGTTGCTTCGCAGTCAGCCTTGAATGTGGGTTTCTCCGTTCCCATTCACCGCACATTCTTTGCATGTAACCCCTCTGACTAGGGTTACTTGAGTAGTAGCATTCCAACAGAGCCTTGTTCTCGCATCTTAGCCATTTCTTTCTTGTTCCAGTAGCCCACTTCTCGTCAAGGTGCTCTGGTTCCCCAACACCTAACACAGACCTTGTTAGACCGGGCGACGTCTGAGCCGGTATCTCAGTGGTTCATTGTCTCTCATAAAATGAGGTAGGCAGTAGCTTGAAGGGTCTTGCCCAAGGACCCACACTGGATGCTTATTCGCCCTAATGGGATTGAGCTATCCAGCGAGCTATATATATATATATATATATATATATATATATATATATATATATATATATATATATATATATATATATATATATATATATATATATATATATATATATATATATATATATATATATATATATAGACTGTGCAAAGAGGCCCCTGAGACGGTCCAGCACATAACTGCAGGGTGTAAGATGCTGGCAGGGAAAGCATACATGGAACGCCATAACCAAGTGGCTGGTATAGTATACAGGAACATCTGTGCAGAGTATGGACTGGAAACCCCATGGTCAAAGTGGGAAACACCTCCCAAGGTGGTAGAGAACGAGCGGGCCAAGATCCTGTGGAACTTCCAGATACAGACTGACAGAATGGTAATGGCGAACCAACCAGACATTGTGGTGGTCGATAAAGAGCAGAGGAAAGCCGTAGTGGTGGATATGGCAATACCAAGCGATGGCAACATCAGGAAAAAGGAACATGAGAAACTAGAGAAATACCAAGGGCTCAGAGAAGAACTGGAGTTGGCTTGGAAGGTGAAGGCCACAGTGGTGCCTGTGGTGATTGGAGCACTGGGGGCAGTGACCCCCTAACTGGAGGAGTGGCTACAACAGATCCCTGGAAAAACGTCCGACATCTCAGTCCAGAAAAGTGCAGTCCTAGGAACAGCAAGGATACTGCGCAGAACCCTCAAGCTTCCTGGCCTCTGATAGAGGACCCGAGCTTGGAAAGTGGATGAGACCACCCGCGGAGGGTGAAAATAGAGTGGTATATATATTGCTAAATTTGGCTAAAATATGACGCACAGAGTGATAATAAATTAGGAGCTGATTGGGAACCACAAGAGCTGGCTCTTTAAAGAGAGCCGAGCCAAAAGAGCCAAATCTGTGAAAAGAGCCAGACTTCCCATTACTATTGCCAAAACAATGTTTCTCTAGACCCCTCTCAATGTGACCAGCGATGACTTGTATAGCCGATTGTCTAGGTTGGTTGTCTAGGTGGTGCCCTACAAACAATGTGGGCTTTGTGGCTAATTGGAGCATTTTTGGAGAAAAACCTGGGCTGATTAGAAGAGACAACATCTCAACTCTTACGCTCTAGTAACATGGCCATGTTGCTTAACCTTCCTACACTGTGGCAACTCAGAGTGGAGCCCAGCACACATTATTGAAAAACTCTACTCTAGACCCTGGAGAACTAGCCAACTATAGGTGAATTCAAAATTTACCCTCTATCTCTAAGATTCTTGAAAAAAATCTAAACAATTATCTGACCACCTGAGTGGGAATAACCTCTATGAAGATTTTTAGTAACGATTTAGAAAACGTCACGCAGCACAGAAACTCTGGTTAGAATCACTAATGATCTCCTCTTAGCTTCAGACAATGGTTTAGTTTCTGTCCTCTCTTGTCCATACATTTTCATCAACCTGTCAAAATTTAAAGTTGTTTAAAAGACATCAAATCCAGGATGTCCAAAAACATCTTCTAAATAAATTGAGATAAAACCGACGTTCTTCTTGTTGGGCCTAAAAATCTACTTCACTACACTACTGAATCAGATAGTTACTTTGGATAACATAACATTAGCTTCAGATTCTATTGTGATGAACCTTGGTGTCATCTTTGACCAAGATCTATTTTTTACAGTACATCATACATTAAACAAATCTATAGCATCTATTTTTATATTAGAAATATAATATATAATTAGAAGCATCCTCTCTGCAAAGAAACTGATCCATGCATTTGTTACCTCTAGGCTGGACTACTGTAACTCCTTACTCATAGGATGTCCTAACAGCTCCTTAAAAAGCCTACAGCTTATTCAAAATGCTGCAACCAGAGTTCTGACGGGACTTAGAAAAATTGATCACATTTCTCCTACATTAGCTTCTCTGCACACACATTTATATAACGCTTTAAACACCCATTCTGGGGTGAATAAAGATATGAAGATAAACATTTATCTTAAAGACCTCATAGTGTCAGGATCCTGCGCTGGCTCTGCTAGCCCTTCTGTTTCTCCTACTCTGGACCACACCTTCTCCCTCACCAGGCCAAGCCTCTGCTTTGGACCATGCCAACTCCTTGTTTCTCCCTCAGAAGACTCGTTGCAATCAGTTCAATCTCTTACACCTGTGCCTGCCCTCTGCTCCCTCGTATACCTCCCCAGCCCATCACTCTGGGCTGGGTCATTGTCACCTCATCCCTCCAAGCTGCTCATGACATGTCAGTCGTTGCATCGGACTTTTGTTTCCCGTGGACGCTAAGGTTCCTGAACTCTTAGTTGTTGAGTATGTTTATGTGTTTCCATTTGTCATGTTTTTCTTCTATTAAATCCTGGTCATGTTAGCCACACATCGGCATAAGTCATTGGCGTCCCTAATTAGCTCAGTGTTTCTGTTTTGCATTGTTTTGTTAAGCTTGCCTTCTATTAAACCTTCAATTATGTTAGCCACGCGTTGCTCTGCATATAAGACGTGCATTAGCACCTGTCCATGCCTAGCCTAGCCTTAGCTACTGTCCATGTCTAGCCTGCACTAGCGTTTGTTCATGCCTTGCCTAGTTTTGTTTGTTCATGCCTTGCCTAAGCTTACATTGGGCGTTAGTAGTTAACCAAGTTTTGTTTAATCATTCTGTTCATTTAGTGTTTTCGTCCACCTGGTTTATCTTGGTTTATTTTTTTAAGGAGTGTTTTGTGTTCAAGGTTGGATTAAAGAGACAGTTTTTTCTGTTACTTTGGTTTCCCTGGCTCTGACTCTGCCCAAATGGACCTCCAAGCACTCGAGCCGCCATCTTGTATGGCAGGTTGTAACACATAGTTCTCTACTATATAGATATAGTAGACATAGGTCTACTTGTGGTTCCTATAGTCTTTAAAAGTAAGCACCCAGTTCAGGTTTGAGAAGTTGACACACTCTCCACATTTAAGATCAGGCTTAAAACCTTTCTTTTTGATAAAGCTTATAGTTAGAGGGTTCCGGTCACTGACAATGATCATTAGTCACAGGAACCATCTCTTAGTTAAGCTGCAATAGACTTGACTTAATTTACAGTATACAGTGAAGCTCCTCTATTTCCTTCTATCTATTCTATCCACTAACCTCCCAACATTGTTCCATGTTTAACTAACCTTGTCTCTTTCTCTCCAGTAGTTGTGCTTCTCTCTCTCTCTCTCTCCTCCACTCTGTCCTCACCTACAGTTATCATCGGACTCAGAGCTATGTGTCTTTGATGGGCACATCAAAGACACAGTCCCTGGTCCAACCATCCTGCCTTTGTTGTGCTGTTGCTTGTTGTTTTTGTTGTGCTTTTCTGTATCTCCTCACCCCAACTGGTCAAGGCAAATGGGCACCCACATTTAGTCTGGTTCTACTGGTTTCTTTCTTGTTAGAGCGGGAGTTTTTTCTCTCCACTGTTGCTGTCCAATTATAAATAAGTGCAATTAAAGGCTTGCTGCATATGGGATTTTGTTTGGTTTAGTTGTGAAAGGTCTTAAACCTTCCCTTGTAAAGTGCGTTTTGATAACTTAAAATAACTACAGTATGTTGATTTGGCGCTATATAAATAAAATTGAACTGAACCCTGCTTGATTTGTTTTTTATCTGAGTGTTTCACTATTATAGTATGTCTGCTCATTTTACGCTTCTGTAGAGATTAGTTATGTTTTATTAGCAGCTAAGTCCACGCCATGAAAAGTTTATTTGGTGCTGGCTGTATTAGACAATGTGATGCCAAATTAAACCTTGAAACTGACATGAAGATTTCTTGTTATTGCAGATGTCTTCAGTGATCTCTGTAGAGCAGTGATGATGCAGTCATTCGGACAAGCAAGGAAGCACTACATGAGGAGACGTGTCTCAGGATTTCAGATTACAAAAATGGATGACAATTGTAATAGTTTTTCAACTGTAATTTTCTAAGTTGGACTAGTTTTTTTTACTTCTGGTTCTCTATACTGGATATACATATTGTCTATTATTGTTTAAAAATGTCTGAATTATGCCTATGAAAGAAAGATACATGGAAGTACCAGCTATCGTCTCAGTGGAAGTGAATAATGCATGGTTTCGACACTGAACTGTATATTCATAGCTGGATGAATTCTGTTTTGATACTGAAGAGAAGGGGTTGGGCATCCCAGTCCTTGAAGGCCAGCACCCTGTCTCAAAGGAAGAGAGCCACTTAGGAAAAACGTCAGTGCAGCTTTTTCAATTTAGGACATGAATGACCTTCCATTAATGTGATAAATTCCATATGCTAGTTGGGAGCAAGCAAAGTGCCCTGTTGTGCTGCTCCATTTTGTCGAAGCCAAACACTTTCTGTGCTGTTACTCTTTCACTTTTTAGGTTTAAACAGTTGATAGAAGCTGTTGTCTGCATCAAACCATGACTGCTGCTTGTCTTTGTTTGCCCTGGTAAAGTACATACTCAAATAATGTACTCACATGTCAGTTGAGTGTTTGTGATATTCTATAGTCTCTCATAATGTCTTTAATTGATGATAATTTCAACCAGGACATCCAGCACTGGGAAGAGTTAGCTCCTCCAAAACAGGCTGTTAGACACATACCAGTAAATTTTGTTTTAAAACTGGAAGTAAATGTAAGAAATAAACCAATCAAAACCAGTGAAATGCAGATGGAGGAAATCAAATATGGTTTAGGCAATTTAAGCATAGTTGCAGCACATCATTACATAAATGATAGTTATCTATTTTACTTCTGCTTATCCCTAAATAATGTGATTTTCAGTAGCAGAAGCGTTCCACACTATGATTTACTGCATGCCATTTGCTACCTAAAGGTGCAAAAAAGACACACTGCTTATGTATAAGCAATGTGTTTTTTATGTGTGGATATAAACATTCTATTTACAATTACTCAGTAAAGATGTAATTTACATTTCATTCATGTACAATATTATCAGTGAAAGAATTTACAGTACATTTTTGTGTCCTAGCATTGACTTGTTCACATACTGTTTCAAACACCAGAAATTTGTACTGTAACTGTAAAGCTGTAAAGATAAGTACTGGGGTCTTTTGTTGAATTCCAAGCAATAGTTCAGTCTAAATAACCTTATTCTGTTCATTAGAATCCTCTGACATCCATACTGTAGAAAAGTCCCTTGTTTTTTAGCATAGAGAATTTTAGCCATTTGTGAGGTTATGTCGGGTAGGCTGAAACGTTTTTCATAGGTCACGCTCACATTGTTTTTTTTAAGGTGAACTATAGTATATTATGAAAAAAAGCCAGGGAATTGTTAGTTTGCAACAACTGATTTTTCAGTTAACTGTGTGTTATTCAAAGAGGACCTGAGTTGTTCTTTAACAATTACATAGGCTCCTCCTCTTCTGAGAGCAAACTAACACTGTTCACTGAATGTTCATTCACAGTCTAGATGAAACTGATAAGTGTTAATAAATATCAGCTATGTTGTAATATTGTATATATTTGATAAAAACTAATTTAAATTTTATTTTGTTAATTCACACTATTCTGTCTAGATGATTTTTGCCAAGTTAGAATAGTATCATGAGATTTTAGTTCAAATGATAGTTTAGATGACTGCTCTTTTGTTTGCTGCTTTACAGTTCTAATAATTTCAAGAAATCAAAAAAGCTCAATGTAAACGTTCATATGATGACTTGAGAAAGCTGGACAGACTTTCACAACAAGTCAGAGCATAAGCACTGTGGTTTTAGATACAGTATACCACTATGAGGAGTGATTGATAGATAGAGAACACTTCCCACTTGTAACCTTGTGCAGGGATATAAACATTCTTACTATATTTAAACTTAGTATATACACAAACCTTCTTCCTGATCATGCTGGAGATCTTGTGTATCCTATGTTACATGAAAGATATTGTATATTTTTTATCTTTCTGCACATGAATTGCCATGAATCATGTCTGTATATTGTAGCTGTAATTGCAGTGTACATACATATTACATTCATTCATTGTGATGATATGCATTTATAATATGAATTTTGTCACTGTGTTTTTGCATTAAAACATGAATCTTACTTCAGGTTGAAATATACAATCCATCCATTAGTCTATGCATCCATCTATGTATCCATAAATCCCACCTGTTCATCAATCTATCCATCCATGCATTAATTTATTTTCAGCTGCATTATCCCTGAGCAAAAGGCACTAGACTTTTCTTCTCTCTGTGCAATGCTTCTCGCTCTCCTAGGGGGAACCCAAGGCTAAGATCCCAGCCAAGAGACATAGTCCCTCCAGTGTGTCCTGGGTCTTCCTTAGGGCCTCCTCCTGGTGGCACTTCACAACCTAGGACCAATTTCCTATAAATGTAGAAAACATTCTTGGATCTATTATCTAACTAGTATCCAATATCTAGCTCAGCCAAAGAAAATTAGTAAAGTAAAACACATACAAACAAAGTTTGGGTTGGACTTCATATAGAAGTAACCCAGTAGAACCTAGTGTTAAAATGAAGAGAGGTTAATATAAACCTTACATTTGAAACATGTATTTTATAAAACGAAGCAATTTATATTATACATAGGTATTATTCTATCATTAACCCCTGTAGTTTATCAAATCAAGGCAAACAGTAACACAAATTAGATGCCCGTAAGACGAATCATACAAAATATTCATTCACACTTAGTTTCACTTTGAAAAACGCGTAATGCATTAAGAAACTAGATAAAGCATTTCCATAGGAAAATGCACAGTGAATGCTGCCATGCTGAAAGTATTCCTGGAGAATTGCTGAAAGTAGCTAAAACATTTAAGACAGCTGAAAATAACTAAAGCATGAAAAAACAGATGAATGTATTATAAGAGAATTAGTTTTTTAAACAGAGCTGAATGTGTGCAGACGAAGCTTAAGCAGTTGAATTTCAAACTGAGGAAAGTTGAAAAAGATTTGCTGAAATTGAAATATAAAAAACTGCTGAAAATACAGGAAGACACAATATACGTAAATGTAACAAAAACAGCTAAATCTTATAAATAAATAGCTTTAAGTTCAAGAGATAAAGGTATAGCTTAAGGTTATGGAAACATTTAATATACCTGAAAGAAAAAGTTGTAGCTTTGGAGGAAACATGTGCAGGTAATTGCTAAACAGTAAAATACTCATAAACCAGTTGAAAGCATATTCTGCTATTTTTATCTAAGGATTTGGATTGATGCTTTTGTTTTGAAAATATAGGGAAGAAGACGGTGTGGGTAATTGCTAAATTATATAATAGACTCATAGACTACTCACCATACACCAGTTGAAAGCAGAAATATTACTATATATAGCTAAATTGTAATTACTAAACTGTACTGTAATATTACTAAACTATAAAGTAGTCTCATTAAATAGTGATATTTAACCAGTCAAAACAAAAACTTTTATTTTGAAAGTATTTTGAAAAGGTGTCTGGACAGTTTCTTGTCTCAGCTGTTTCAGTTTCAGTCATCAATTCTGTATTTAATCACCAGTCCTTGCCTCGGTTCTCCACCAGCTGGTTAGTTCATGTACCCGTACCTTCATTCACATGAGTCCTTTGTGTACCAACACTGGATCTCGCTTTTGACCATGTCTTACCTGCTCCCTGTCCTTACTGTTTTGAACTCTGCCTCGTGGATTGAACCAAGACTGGAGATGGACTGATTTGCCTGCCCCTGGTGTGTGCCATTGCTCTCATCCAAATTTACCTGTGTACTGAACTCTGCCTGTATGACCATGGATTTTGCATTAGACCTCCACAACTGACAACTGTGCGCTGTGCGTTTGGGTTCTTCACCTTGTTTTGTGACAGTTGGTAAACTGTTAAACAGTCTTATTAGCAGGGTAATGACTAATTAGCAGTCATTACCCATTCAGAGGCATAACTACAAAAGCTGATAAATTAAATTTGTGATTTAATTTCTAAAGCATATGGAAGAAGCATGTGTAAGTAAATGTTAAACTGTAAAACAGTCTCATCAACTACTCATAATAAATCAGTTGAAAGCAGAAATTGTGACACCGGGTGGAGTCTGTCCACTGCTGTCCACCAGGCGTTACCACTGCCTGGGGTGTTGTTTTAATGAGTAGCAGGTGTATCTTATGTGATTATGGGACTAATATTAAACCGCGTCTAAGATGCGCTCCAGTCGCTGGTGTGTTGCACCGTAAGCAGAAGCCAAACCTCGGTGCTCATGTTTACCGGAAGCCGATTGTTTGTCTAAGTCAACCCTGGGGTGTGATGTGATCCAGAAAGCAGGGTTGATTAACCTTCTGCTAAACCCTGAAGTCTCGTTTGATTAACCCAAAACCTGCTTACCCTGAGTATGTTGGTTCGGTAACCCAGAGTTAACGCACGTGCACGGCGTATATATAAAGATATTGTCGATGGATCGCCAAACTTACGAGCCATCATGGAAAACCGGTGCAACAATAAAAGGGCAGCATATTTCACAGAGGCGGAGTTGGAGGTTTTGATGCTGGCATATGAGGAATTAAAGACGATTATTATTAGAAATAGCAATACAGCTGCGTTGGCGAAGGAATGAGAGTTGGCTTGGCAAAAAATAACTGACAGTAAATGCGTGGGTTCATTTAATTACAGTTATGTTGCCCCCTCCTCCTTTATTGTATTGGAAAATTAAACATAACTTCCACATCGTTTGTACTATCAATTTCATAAGAATACAATAATATTGGATAAGATTAATATTTTTGTTTAATAGGGTGTAATCCTTCTGGAGCAAGAAGAACTCTGTCCCAAGTCAAAATGAAAAAAAAAACATCCTACAAAAAGGTAAGATTTGATTACACAATTACAGGATTAATGTATTAAACATGTTTTATTGTATTCTTTCTGTAATGTAGCTAATAGAAAGAAGGCAGAGGCTCGGCAGACAGGTGGGGGGCCACCACCACCTCCCCTCACCCCATCTGAGGAGCTGGCTCTGTCCCTGAATAAAGGGCGGCCAGTGGTCGAGGGCATTCCTGGGGGCACTTCATCCCACACCACCTCCCACGACATGAGTAACTTAGTGAAATGTAAGTTTACCACAGTAGTACCAATTTATGTTTTTTCTATCTCTGTCATTGAATCTGCTTAACAGTAGTATGAAGGTTTGTTTTATTTAACTGCATAAGCTGCATAGGCTTCTACAATGTTGTAATACTCTGACTTTATTTCATATTGATCTAATGGGTTGCATTGTCTTGCAGTCACTGATGGACGGATTATATTATTAAACCCTCCAGAAAGCACACAGTCTGTGACATGTGTAAGTGATTTGTTGCCAGGTACTGTTTTATCGCCAGATAAAGTATACTTGCATATTCCCACTGTAGGATGAAGATGAAGAAACCACTTCTGCTGTAACAGAATTGTACTCTGCTCCTAGATCCACAGAGGTCGGATACGTACTATAACATAATGAATGATCCCTTTTAACATTAGAGAGTAACAAATTGTCATTGTTCTTTTACAGAACATTCCTGGGTATTTAAATGCAGATGAGGGTCCATCTACCTCCTCACAAAATCTAAGCAGTGTAAGAATGTGTCTGCAGTCATATTTGCATCGCATAATGTTTAATATATGATTTTATAACATAAGAAATATTCCCTTTTTAATGCCTTCCTAGTTGCTAGCAAAAAAGTGGTATAAGCTCTGTCTTTAACAACAAATGAAAAAAATGACTTGGAGATGGACCTTTTACAGCTTAAAATGGAGGAGAAAAGACTGGCCTTCAAAAAGGCTAAAGTCGAAATCGAAATCCTGGAGCATCGCCTTAAGGTTCAGACTTTATCTCACCATTAATGTTACAATTTGAAGTGTGGATGTGTGAAGCAATGTAAATAATAGTCCATTTTATCTTTCAGGACATGAAGAAATGGAGAGCACTTTTGGTGCAGAATTGATTCTGATAAATCAGTCTAAATCTGTTCACTGCTGGATCCTCTTGCTCATCCTCAGCAGGACAAGGAGGGTGGCTCTGTCCTCTTATCGTGGCAATGTTGTGAAGGACCACACAAGCCACTATAATGTCACATGCCCTCTCTGAACTGACCCTGAGGCCACGTAGACACTGGAACCTCGCCTTCAGGATGCCTTTAGTCAACTTCACCTTGGCCCGTGTTGTGCTGTGGGCCCGTTTGAACCGTGTCTGTGGTCCAGGCTCAGGTTCAGGGTAGGGTGTCATTAAATAGGGCAGACAAAGGGAACCCTCTGTCCCCCAGCAAGTAGCTATTGTAGTGTCCTGTAATGATTGAAATGTGTCAAACAATAAAACAATACAGTAAAAACATGAATTTGTGAAAATTACAACACACCCTGTTGAAACATGTGACATAGTGATGCTGCTTGAAAACTCTGGAATCATTCAGCCATTTTGCTTCCACATTAGTGATGAGATGGGTTGCATCACATATTACCTAGTTAGTGGAAACAGTAGTGAGTGTAATGGTCTGTACACCAAAAGATTCTGGACAGGAAATAATAGTTACCTGCACATTGATACTGTGAAATGACTTCCTATTAACATAGTCTCCCTCATTGACTATAGGAGGTTTAATAGGAATGTGGGTGTCATCGATGCACCCAATCACGTTTGGAAACTCTGAAATTGAAAGTAATAAAGTAATACGGAAAGTGTGTGAGTGTGCAGTATGTCCGAGGTGTACGTATTGAAATATGTGTCATAGATTACCGTAAAAGGGACAAACCTGCCACTATGTGGAATTCATCTTTAATGCCACACAAATGTTTGTGGCCAGGGAACGGGTAATTTGGTCTCAGCTGTTCGTATTCAAGGAGCTACCCTTGGTTATGCTATGCAGCAGGTTAAACAAACGTCAAAGTCTCTGCTTGCTGTTAACACATCAGCTCAAGATGCTTACCGCTTAGCATCTGCACATCCGCCTGTGATGTTAGCAGCTCCGGAGAGATTCTTTGGCAAGGCTGACCGTCTAGACGGTTTCCTAAACCACATCAGTCTTATATTTGAGACAGAACCTACTAGGTTTTTAATGGAAAGGGATAAGGTCTCCTTTTGTTTGTCTTGGATGGGAGGGGACGCTTTTGTGTTGGGCATGGCAGAGTTCAAAAGACAGGCTGACTGCTGCTCCACGTTTGAGAAGTTTTCTGAGGATCTTGTGTTAATGTTCAGTCCTGCTTCTCTACGTTGGATAGTAGCAGTAACTCCAGAAGGACCACGTACTCAAGCAGCAGTGCCAGCGTCACGGCCACAGCGGACGGAGACGTTCCTGGAGCCTGCTCAACCCCAGAGTTACGCTGAGCCCATGGAACTGGGGCGGCAGTGTATCAGCCAGAAGGAGAGGCAGCGACGCAGGAGGGGCTGTGCCTTTATTGCGGCAGAGGGGGTCATCGGAAAACAAAGTGTCCAAACTGCTTTGTCTGCACGACCCACGGTTGTGGCAACGCCACCCAGTGGTCGGATTTTCTCATTGTTGCAGCTAGAGAGGGAGGCAATGGAGAAATATATTGCTGAGTCCCTCCAGGCAGGTATCATTCAGCCGTCTTCATCTCCTGAGGAGGCGGGGTTCTTTTTTGTGGCCGGGGAGGACGGAGGCCTTAGGCCTTGCATTGACTATAGAGAGTTTAATAGAATTATGGTTCGCAATAAGTACCCCTTACCTTTAATATCACTGATTTTGAGCTGTTGCAGGGCGTTATTCTCATAAGTTTGTTTTTGAATCTGCTGCCATGCTCCATGTGTTTTTGTTGTTAAGGGGAATTGGGATTCAGCAGCATTTTAAGTTACTTGTTATTTAACTTGCCATTATTTCCTTGTTTATTAAATACCGTAAACTTGCTCAGTTGTCTGCCTGCTTCTCTGCACTTGGGTACCAGAACTAAGACAGCCATTATAACAAAAATATTGTATTTTTAGCTAAAGATCAGGATTGGGGGTTTTATTTTTAAAAGATTAGGTGGAGCTGTGTGAGCTTAATAGCTAAACTCTAAAATAGTCTCATTAACTAGTCACAATTACCCATTCAAAAGCAAAAATACTGCTATTAAAACTAAAACTTTGGATTGGTGCTTTTATTTTGAAAGGATTTAGAGGACGGTTGTGATTAATTGCTAAACAATCAAACAGTGTAATGAACTAATCAGTACTAAACATAAAGTCGCTACACTGAACATCAGGAGTTTGAGCTTTCACTCAAAGCTGCTGTGTCGTTGTCATGGAGACGAAAGGCGGTAAAGTCATCATTCTGCTCTGAGAAAGCGTTGCACCTCCGCTAAACAGGCTTTTTACAGCAAGACCATAATAGCTGTCAAAAAAATAACTTCACTTTATGAATGCCAATGGTTTTATTTTTTTTTTAGTTTTATATTTGAAGACAATAAATTGTGGCAGCAATTGCGATTTCAAAATGGTATACCTCTACGTTTCTCTAAAAAGGTCTTACAGCCAAATGCATTAGAGTGAATGGGAGGATTTATGGAACAGATTAAAGTATAGATCAGTTATGAACAACAATAACAACTTTCTTGCGATAAAACCAAATCAGTCTCTTATGCCGTGAATTCTTGTCGCGGTTCAGTGACCTCTGCTTAAATCTGAAGAACAATGCACACAAAACCAGGTTCCTTTTAACGTTTTATTAATCTAACACTACTGGATATATGAATAACATAATATGGAAATACTCAAATAAACAGAACAGAAAATGAGAGAACAATCAGAATGAAATGATGAACAGTGAATGAATCAATGAGTGAAACCCAAAGAATGGTCAAGACCTGAGTGTGTGATGGCTTTGATCAAGCGAAAAGAGTATTTATCTCTAACTAATTCAAATCTAAGGACAACTAATGAATTTGGAATGTTCAATTTTAGTGCTTTGAGAAACACCAGACTTCTCAGAGGATTAGAGATGTTCGTCTTGCCTTAGTTTAGAGCTGTAGCCGCTGTGCAGCGTCTCCCGTTACCGGTGGGTTGAGCAGGCGTGCCCTCTCTGGTCCAGGTGCCACGGCCTCTGAGCCAGGAATCGTCGCCCGCGATTGATGAGGACGGCTCGGGTTCAGCGAAGTAACAGTCAGCCAGGCTGGACTTTCAAGGTGTTTCAAAGCGTCAGCGCTGCTTAAACCAGCCCAAAAGCAAACGGGCTGGAATCTAATTTAATTGGTTTGATCAAAAATAGCGAGTCAATTAAGGACTGGTTGTGATAGTTTCAGTTTCGCGGAGTTTCTTGATGACTTTCTAACGTTACAAAAATCGTTGTTCGTTCGTGTTTCTAAGTTTAACTTAGGTTTACAAAATTTAAGAACAAAGGAAAATTAAAGAAAAGTAATGCAACGCAAAAAGAGAAGGTGAAAGAAGTTTGAAGATAGAGGGAAATCCGTTTTGCCTTGGGTGTCACTGGTTTAAATACCTCTGGGGCAGTGGTCACTGCAGGGCGGAGAAATGACTTCAACCAGTGGTGAAGAGTTCCACCTCTTTAGATCAGGAATCAAACTATTTGATTTGGATTGATCCTAAATCTGGGATAACTAAGCTTTCCTTTTTTCATCAAGCTCAAAGTTCCATCACACCATAACACAATAAACATGTAATGATCACTTTGACACTCAAATAAGCAGAGACGTCAGAATGGTTAAACAGCAATATTAAATGCATAGAATATTAAGGTCTTATATGTGGTCCCTTACAATGCTGTAACAAATTAAATGTTATTCATGATGACTGGTCTTGTCTTATGTAACACCCAGTAAACACAAAACATACACGAATAATAAATGCAAGTAAAATCAAATTAGAAATGACCTAATCTGGACATTACTAATTAAACAATTGTAACACTAAAAAATGTAATACAATAATGAGGATACCTAATTGTAGCTGGTGGACATAGTCTGTTGCACAGATTAAAAGAAGTAAAGAAGGTGAGTATGAATAAAGTAAGTTTTGATGAATAAAGCTTAACAACTTGAAAAATATGAAAGATATGAAAAAGTTAAATGGAAGCACACTCCTCCTTAAAAAGCTGAATATTTTGATATTTGAATGGTTTCTGTAGCTGAAAGTATGAGGGCCTAGTTAGATGCAGAAAAACTTACTACTACTACTATGAATAATAATAATAATAATAATAATAATAATAATAATAATAATAATAATAATAATAATAATAATAATAATAATAATAATAATAAAACTATTATTATTATTATTATAAAAAAAAAGATTCTGCTTTGCAGCAGTCACTGTGAATAAAGGATATGAGTCTGCACTGATTTGTTTGTGAAACAGTGACATAAACGGCCATAGGAAGAACTTCAGTCCCATCACCCATTTGCCTTCATAATCTTATTGTAAACTAAAATAATAAAAACTGCTGGGTGCAAGGTTTTCTTGAAAACATCCAAATATTTTTTTGGTTATCTATGTATTATTGTCAGAGGTGACATTTGCCAATCAGGTAAAATTTTATTAGGCAGTATTACTGTATAAATGTTGTAAACGGCTGTCGTTGTAAACCCCTAGCGCTGATCGTGCAAAGTTTACCATTTTCCGACAGTCCCTGAATGCTACGCGTTTGTCGCGCAACCGTTGTCAACCATTTGAATGAATGGACCAATCAGCGCAACCATTATACGGAAGCTTATCCATCACTGTTGGCCAATGAGCTTGTGGCGCTGTTGTTCGCTTTACTTTTTGAATTGAGGTTAAACTGCAGACAGATACCGTGTCGGGACTTTTATGGAATAAATTGCCAGCAAATGAAAGAAGACATATTTGGACTTTTATCGTGCATAAGTTATAACATGGGAAGATACCACACTGTGTTTTGGACCAAACAGGATTTCTTCATTGAATCGTTGGCTTTCTAGCCGTGTAGCTAGCTAAGTTAGTTAGAAGGGTTATCAAATTTAACTGGTTCCACTGCCAGGTCTGTTTTTCATATACATACGGTACAAGTCACCACGCCAGTCGGTAGGTCTCATCAACTTTAAGTTTTTGTGTTATTGTTAAATCAGTTTATTGGGTACTTTATGGTAAGTCAGTCAACATGTGACGAAAGCAACCAAAAGCAATTTTGCAGCTCGCGGTGGAACGATGTTGGACAGAAAACGTTAAGCATTTAAAGTCTGATTTTGTTATGTAAATTGTGCTTCAAACCTCGGTAAATGAGTAACTAATTAAATTTCTTACGTTTTGCTTGTTTGACCTTTTTACTACCGCCTGTCCTGTTTTAATTTTAGTCAACATCGCAGCCTATTCTTCCAATTCAACACATCAGCACTAACAAACCCTTGTCATGTAGCTTGTAGATTTTGTTGTGGTTTTTGCTATGTAAAGAGTCAGATAACCTTGAAGTTTCATTGTAAACTTTTTATCACTCATAACCTGTTTTACCAACGTTGTCATTTGTTACATGTTTTTTGTCTTCAGCCTGAATTTTGACGTTTGTTTGACATGTATATTCCTGGCTTTTTCCCCTATACTTTCTCTTTCCTCTCCCTCACTGTGTTCTCCCTCGGTGTCTTCTCTTGTTTGTTCTCTGTAAGTTTTGATCGTTTTGGACACTGTGGTTCCTGCCATGGCTGACAGCAGCATACTGACTTTGGGGACAGCTCGAAGTCTGTTGGTGGATTCTTCGGTCTATGATTCGAGAATTTCTGAAACCACTAAGGACCATGTGTTCCTTGGCATGTCTGGTGAAGATGGGGAAGGTCAGTCTCCAGGCACTATTGGTTTTGTTCATAACTCTTAAAAGCCTGCCACATGAAAAAAGACAGAACCAATTGCGATGGTATATAGTTTACTACATACAGTATACATGTGGAGTATAGGGCATTTTTTGTAAATTTATGCCTATAATTTTATTTTTTAGATTAAAAGACAATTAATTTCCCATAACATTTTGAAAATATGAATTCATTGGACAGATCTTCTCTCGAAGTTGTGTACAAATAGATTAAAAGGTTAAATTCCTACAGCTGTTTCTTTGGTTAGGTGGGTAAGAGATCATTAGCAATTCTTCTGTATTCCAATTTAAATCCCATATTTCCCAAATAATGTAATAATACTTTTGTTAGGGTGATGCCTGTTAGCATCTACAGCTTTGTTCACTATAGTTCACTATATGTTTAAGGTTGAATCTGCAAGAAAGTGTGCTTCTATTGGTACTTCATCTATTTATTCCTCCTATGCAGGGTTCATACTTGGGTCTTGAATTGATAAATAAAAAGTCAAACATTTGGTGAAACCTGCAGAAATTTTGTGTATTCTTCAGCTAACATTTAGAGGTAATGGCTACTAAATTAGACTTACAATGAATAGGAAACACAAATAAGAAATAAAACTAATGAGTTTTAAAAGTAAAACTTTATTATTAATATAATAATTTAATTTACTAATGTGTGGGATTATGTTGAGTTTTCTATATAGTTGGTTTTTGATTTTTACACGGTCTTAAAACGTACTTTACTCTGACGTGAGAGTGGCCTTAGTGAATTGGCACTACATATACATTCAAAATAATTTACATCAAATTCTTAAATCAATCACAGTGATTCCATTGTGATTAATAGGATTGTGATATTGAAGTTCTTGCCCTATCAGCACTGAAAGTAAGTGTTGTATTTTGTAACTTCTTTGTTCTTCTTTTTCAGACATGCTGCCAAAAGTGGAGACTAGGGTTGTTCTGGTGGGAAAAGCAGGCAGAAATGAAGAACTGGTCAAAGCACTGCAGGTATGTTCTTTGTTAAACATGGAGGTCCACTTTTTCATTATTGCCCTATTGTCACAATTTTTCAGTGTTGTACCTTCTGTGTTAGGTAAAAATCCTCAGGAAGAAAGACAGTGATCACATGGCTGTTTGTGTTCAGCAAAGTGTAACAGTTATTCCTGCTACAAATACTATGTGTGCATAATAAACATGCAAATAATAACAATAATTTACACAGTCATAGTCGTCAAGAGATATTAGAAAAGTTTAGTTAGCCTAACGTGGCAACCTACAACATCCTTTGTCCTTAGACCTCTGACTTAGAAAAGCTTCAGCGAAAAAGGCTACTTACCTTAAATCAGCTAGTCAATTAAACACAAGTCTTGCATCAACCTCACTATACTTTGTGAATCAAACATTTGAACTAGGGATAGAAACTCAAACAAACAATATATACAGACTTCTACGTTTGGAGCAATGTCTATTTTGTCTCATTTTGCTTATCTATCTGAAGTCATATTACTTTAATTCTGCATTTTGTCTGATTGATTATTCTTAAGTATTGCCCGAGTGGTTATAGCAACACATCATGAAACTCTTGAATTAGAACAAAGAAAAGGTGTGAAAATGTTTTTTGTTTCAGTATGCGGCTGTGTCACAATTTCGTGAGGGACAATATTCAAGATACAAAAAACTTTATTATTCCCAGAGGGAAATTATTTTGCACATGTTTATCGTTGTCACAGATGGAGATACACACAAGAAGGAAGGGAGATTGAATATAAGAATGTTAACACATCTACACACACTCACAACAAGTCTAATTACTATTGTCTAATTACATCTAATTACTAGCTAAAGTTTTATTATACGTGTTATTGCATGGATGAAGATCAACCCATACAGAGAGAGGAGGAGTTGTACAGGCTGATGGCACCGGTAGGAAGGACCTCCGGTGGCGTTCTGTGGAGCACCTAATACTGATCAGCCTCTGGCTGAAGGTGCTCCTCTGTCTAGGCAGCACACTGTGTAGGGGGTGGAGGTGTTGTCTAGGATAGAGAGGAGTCTGACAAGCATCCTCCTCTCAGCTACAGCATGTAGGGGGTCCAGCTCCACACCCAGAACAAAACCAGCCCTCCTGATCAGGTTGACCAGTCTGTTACTGTCTGCTACATTCATGCTGCTGCCCCACAGACCACAGCATAAAACACAACACTGGCCACCACAGAGTCTTAAAACTTCCTCAGCATGGTGCTGCAGACGTTAAAGGACCTGAGCCTCTCGGCAAGTACATTCTGCTCTGAGCCTTCTTGTACACAGCTGAGGAGTTCTTTATTTTCTTTATTTATTTATATTTCCAAGTATTTGTATTTGGTCACGACCTCCACCTCCTCATTTTTATTAGTAAAAGGGGTGACAGCACTCAGATTTCCTAAAGTCAATCACCAGCTCCTTAGTTTTACTGATGTTTGGTTGGAGGTGCTTCTGTCCACACCAGTCCACAAAGCTGTCCACCACTCCCTGATACTCTGTGACATCACCACCCTGGATACGTCCTACAATAGCAGAGTCCTCAGAGAAGTTCTGGAGATGACAGGACTCCAAGTTGTACCTGAAGTCTGAGGTGTACAGGGTGAAGAGGAAGGGAGACAGGACTGTCTCCTGTGGAGCTTCTGTGCTGCAGACCACGGTGTCAGACACAGTTCTGCAGGCGGACGTACTGGGGGCAGTTGGTGAGGTAGTCCATGTATGATGGCGTTATTCACTCTTAGGTGGGGTTGATATGCAAACTGGAGGGGATTGACTGAGGGTTTGACCAGAGAATGCAGGGAGTCCAGGATCAGCCTCTCAAAAGCCTTCATGATGTCAGAGGTCAGAGCCACGGGTCTATAGTCGTTGAGAAATCTGGGATATGGCGTCTTATTCACTGGCACAATGCATGACTTTTTCCACATAAGAGGAACTCTCTCCAGCTGCAGACTCAGGTTGAAGATGTATCGGAGGGTTAGGACACCACACGGTTAGGACACCACACAGCTAGGAAGCACGGACTTTCAGCACCCTTGGGCTGATTCTATCAGGTCCTGCAGCCTTCGTTGAGTGAAGCTTGTTCAGTTCCTTTCTCACCTGATCAGCTGTGATTCTGTGTGAGGTGGTGGTGGATGGGCCCAGTAGGTGATGAGAGGGGGGGGGGCTATCATGGACAGCGGGGGTTTTATGGGCCCAACCTGGAATCTGTTAAATAAGTTATTAAGTTCGTTGGCCCTGTCCATAGACCCCTCAGTCACCTGGCTGCTGCACTTGTAGCCGGTGATGGTCCTCATGCCCCTCCACTTCCCTGGGGTTGTTGTTCTGAAGTCTGTGTTCCAGTTTCCTCCTGTAAGCCTCCTTCCCCCCCTGATTTTGACTAACTGCTCTCTCTGGACACTCCTAGCTGCCTCCGTGTCCCCGGACCTGAATGCTTTCTTCTTTTCATTCAGGGTGGCTTTAATATCAAAAGTGACCCATGGCTTATTGTTAGGAAAAGCGTCGAAAGGTTTTATCAGGTATATGGGTGTCCACGCAGAAAATTATATAATCTGTGATGCAGTCTATCAGTCTATCAATGTCCTCACCATGAGGTTCACAGAGAGCCTCCCAGTCAGTGTCTTCAAAGCAGCTCTGCAGAGCAAAGCGGTCCTCATCTTTCCACCTTTTAACAGTTTAAATGGTGGCAGGCTGCCTTTGAACCTGAGGTGTGCGTTGTGGCAGCAGATGAATCGAATTGGGATCCGACTTCCACAAAGGGTGGAGGGCAGTGGAAGAGTAGGCATCCTTAACATTAGTGTACATCAGGTCCAGTGTTTTCCCACCTCTGGTGGGACAGCTAAAAAACTGGGTGAATGGAGGAAGTGACTTGTCAAGACTGGTGTTATTAAAGTCACCAGAGATCATAAAGAAAGCGTCAGGATGTCTGGACTGCAGGTTGGAGACGGCCGTCTGTATGATGTCACACGCCGCGGCAGCGTTCGCGGAGGGGGGCGGGGTGTAAACAGCAATGAAGATAACTTGTAGAAACTCTCTGGGTCAATAATATAGACGGAGGCCCACGGCCAGCAGTTCGATGTTAGGGCTGCAGATCCGCAGAACAAAACGATTTTTAAAACCAACTTAGAGATTTAAAGAAGTATATGTATTCATCACAGTCAAGGTAATGTTGAGTTGGTACCAAGCGGTGGAAATTTGTTAGGTCATGGGTAGATGGGTAATAGCAATAGTGTAAAAGAATAGTTTAATCTTTGAAGCAGTTTGAAACTGACTTAATCCTGCTGTAGGATGTTTGATGCAATGCCAAGTCGTCTTTACTTTAGGCAAATTTATACTGCCAGTCCTTCTGGTTTTCGTTGTTCAAGAAACACCGTGTATGAATACTTTTTCCTTGTTAAAAATACAACATTGTGATGTGTTAAAATTCTGTTTCTGTTTGTATTTTGGTAATCACAGTACTGTGCCTTTGATAAGTGCTACCTGAAAGTGATTTGAGGGTGTGGCATCTGACTTTCCAGGTCTTTCGGGCTCTGTCACTTCCTGGCACTCACCAGGGTCCTCCTGCTTAATTCATCTGTTTCTTGCTGTCGACCTGCAGCATAGTCACATCTACATATAACTCCATCAATGTCACTCCCAAATGCCTGCCTGGCCACCCACTGCTCTTACTCAGTCAAATGACAGGAGAGACCCTCCCACCGTTTCTTCATGTGTCCTTCTCTGTCCTTTGCCTTTTCTCATCCTCTTTTCTAAAGGCTTTGAACATTTTATTTTAATTTTTAACAGAAGTCTTTCCTGTGCCTACCCCCTGCAGAGTGTGATATTTGTTTGAAGCTACCGTTTATACTTTTCAAGGACACAGTCCCCACCCTCCACCCTGTCTTATCAGTTCCCCTCCTTTCTTTATTTCTAAACTCACCTAACCTCATGCAGGCATTTGTCTCAGATATTTCCCTTTTACTTTTTTATTCTTTTATTTTTTTCTATTATCCCCCACCCACCCCTTTTTGTTATTTTTCTGCTCATAATTTTTCAAATACCACTAATTGACATCCACTTCCTGCTGGTTGGTTTTTACAGGCCATCAGTGTAATGGAGGTACCAGTGGTAAAGATAAGAGAGGGCGAGGCGGGTGCCGAAGAGAAAACTATAATAAAATCTATAGTGAATATGGTAAAGTACAACACCTACCTTTTTTTGAATACCAATTAATGAGAAAGTGTTGCATGCGTTATAATTCTCATTGGTTATTAAATGATTTTGAAAGGTTAACTCACTTGTAATTAACTGATTTAGTTAAATATTTAAATATGATAATTGTGTGTGTATTTCCGTCACTGTCTAATGAAATGTACTCAAATGCCGAAGCTGATTTCCAGGCTAAAATGTCTCCCTCTAGATTCATCATTCATTTTCACGTATTAATGCAGAATCTCATGCAGTTTCAAGACAACAAAAGCCATTTGCACAAATGATGTAAGGAATGTAATTAACAGCATTGTACACAACATGCTTTGACCTTTGAGTGCTATTTCATTTAAAATAATTGGTTTAACAATTTGTGAAACTTGTAAATTTGCCTTCTTTTTGGGAGAAATTGAACATTCAACGGGTGGGCTAGCTTCATGTGGGAGGGTGAACAGATGGTCCTTTGCAATTCACATGTCTTTTAGTGAGCAAAGTACTAACTATCATGACTTATTTACAATATAAAATTATCTAGGGTTTGGATGGACTCGCTGGTGCCAAATTTGACAACCACATTCTGATTAAGAGCCTAAAAGACACTTTGATGCTCTATATTTTCTTTCTTGATTTAAAGCCCTTGCATACATTTTTATCCTTAATTTTTTTTCTGATGAATGAATGAACATGTTTAATGTTCTAATAGGTGTTAATTAAATGTCAGCCTTCTGATGTTAAGGGTTTTTAAACTAAGGAAGTACTTACTGTACCAATGTTATTGATCCTTTTAGCAAGCTGATTTAGATGAAATAACAGCAGTGTCAAAATCCTTACTGGGTGATTTTTTTTTAACAGATTATAAAGTCATCTTACAATTTCAATCTAAACGTGGCAGCACAAAGTAATTAGGTCGTTTTCTGTTATCCTCTGCATATACAGTATTATTCAATTTTTTTTTGAAATTTCCTTTATTTGGACCCAACAGGAATGTTTTGCCTAGCCAGTAATTAATAACTGTTTTTCCCTGTTTCTGGGTTGCATCTGCAGTAGCTGCGGTTACCAACCCAATGTGTTATTCAGACTTGTAGTGATTATGTGAGCTGAATTGGGCCCATGTGTCTTCAAAGCGAAATAAAATAATTTGGAACTGTGTATTGAAAGATTTTCAATTTAAATGTATTTTCAGCTTCAGTTTTTATATTTTCGAGTTTCAACTACTTTTTTTATTTTCAATCTTTTTTTTAGTTACAGTTCATTGTTAGTCCCGCCCCTCACACACAAAGTCCGGACCCTAAAAACGAAAAATTGAACATGGAGAAAAAAACAGAAAAAAACAGAGAGGACCTAATAAAATGTCTGCACTGTGCTGATCCTGTTGTGATGTCCCTCGCCTGGAGTCCCGCGTCAGAGAACTTCTTTCAGGCTTTGGCTGGTGTTGACACATGCTGTGTAACGTCCGGGTTCTTCTCTGGGAGCAGCTCCAGTGGTCTATCAGCAACCACAGCTGGACAGAAGCTTTCTGATGCAGGAGTCAAAACTGCTATGACCTCTGAAAAACCTTTTAACAGATATTATTTATTAAGAAATGTCAGAAATAAGTTGTATCTGCTTATAGACAGAGCTATACAGTATGCCCTAATGAGACGACACACCCTTCCGCAAGCGACAGTATGACATAAGCAAACTCATCCATCTATCTAATATCACAGGGCAGGGAGAGCACATGTACTGAATATCTGTAATATATCGTTGGGACTTATACCTCCAAATACATCTTATTTCGGGTTTAAACTGCCATAACCTCTAAATAATATCGTTTTCTATTGGTCACAGCAGCCTGGACTTCAGACAGCTGCTGTCAGGTTTTTAACAGTGGTAGACACATCCTGGATAACGTCTATGCAGTTTACTGATGTGAGCAGTCTTATGAAAACATCATATGAGAGACAAATGATGAGCTGCAATGATCTAAGAGCAAGGAAACTTGTGGTGATCGGAGCACTGGGGGCTGTGACCCCCAAACTGGAGGAGTGGCTACAACAGATCCCTGGAAAAACATCCGAAATCTCAGTCCAGAAAAGTGCAGTCCTAGGAACAGCAAGGATACTGCGCAGAACCCTCAAGCTCCCTGGCCTCTGGTAGAGGACCCGAGCTTGGAAAGTGGATGAGACCACCCGCGGAGGGTGAGAATAGAGTACATTATGACAGCAAATACATTCAAATAGACCTTATGGTTGCAAAGATATACCCATCTTAAACATTGTTATGCCATCTTTTAGAAGACCCAAGAAAATAGGCCTGGGGGGTATAGGGTTTTAAACCTGAGGGGAAAAAGGAACTGTAACGGGATAAAAAGCTTTGAAAGCAAAAAATTAAGACTTGAAACTCAAAAACATAAAAACTGAAGCTGAGTTTTATTTCGCTTTCAAGACACATACAGTCCCAATTTAGCTCTATAGATATGTAGGTGTTC